>NC_069501.1:305805564-306090564 GCF_027579735.1 Bombina bombina | reverse complement strand
CTTACAGTATAGTAGGCAAACTGGGGAGCAACCTCTCCACCACCCTCTATTTTTGCCCCTCCATAATTGCTCAGGCCACTCTTGGACCTTCGATTACACCTCACACTAGCTGAGGGGATTAGTAAGATATAGACCACTTTTGGGCCTATAGATAGCTATCGCATAGAATACACAAAAGCAGGTATACAAGCAACAAAAATGTTTCCAATACTATCATGAAAAACATCATACATTCACAAAGTACAGTAGCTAATTTGTTATGCACTGAAAATCCTTTCAGGAAGGTCCTCCAGGACTGTCTAGTAATTATTACACCCAAGCGTGGTGCAGTAAACATTTCACAATTACATTTGTAAGGCTATAGAAATGTCTATAGTACTATTATGTGAGAAACATCATACATTCACTAAGTGCAGTAGCTAGTTTGTTATGAACTGAAAATCCTCACAGGTAGGTCATCCAGGACTATCTAGAAATTATTACACCCAGCAGTGGCGCACCAAACACTACTCATTTACATATTTGAGGTAATATAAATGAATATAATACTATCATGTGAAAAACATCATACATTCACAAAGTACAGTAAATAATTTGTTATGCACTGAAAATCTTCTCGGGAAACTATTTCAATAGTAGAATCCGGAGAGCCAATGTGACACTCATATAGGTATAAACTATGACACAGGCTCTATGGACAGACAGGGCAGAGGCTACTTAACTCCGCCAAAAGGGATATTTTGAGGGCAGGCTTTTTATCCCCTACCCCATATCTAGGAGGGGGGGAGTCCAAGGCAGATAGGGGAGTCCCCTTCACTAGCTAAACCTTGCATCTAAAATATGCCTGCTGGAGATATTCTCCTCATCAAGTTTATTTTTAAATGGTACCGGTTTATACCATTTACTCTCTGGAAGAAAAAAGATGAAGAATTCTGCTGAGAGGAAGATGATTTTAGCATGTTGTAACTAAAATCCATTGCTGTTCCCATCCCACATAGGACTGAGGAGTACCAGAAAACTTCAGTTGGGGGGAACAGTTTGCAGGCTTGATTGCAATGAGGTATGTTCAGTCATTTATTTCTAGACAAGACTGAGATAATGCTAGAAGACTGACAATATCCCCATGTGGGGAGGGTAAGCTATGTTCTGAGACTTAGTAAAGAATTGAATGCTTACATAACAGGGCTAATTATGCTGGTTTACACTAACTTAGGGCAATCGATTATTTTACTTAAGAAATACTCGTTGGGAGGCACTTTCAAAGCACTTTTGAGTACTTTCTGGGGTTATTATCCACATGGCTAAAATTTATTCACTTAGAAGTGATTTTTGTAGGCCTCATAGCTGTGGAGTGGGAGGGGCCTAATTTTGCGCCTCAGATGCTCAGTTAGAATTGAAAGACAAGTTCATGCTGCTTCACATGGAGGGTCCTGCTGTTGTTTGAGGGCCTAGAAGAATCTTCATTCCCCCAAAACTGATCCCTAAGGGCAGGTAGGGCCACAGCAGTAAGCTGTGGCAAGGTGCTGTAGTAATTTAACCGGTTATTGGCTTTAGGCTGTTCCGGTTTGGACATTAAGGGGTTAATCGTTTAGAAACTTGTGGTGCAATCTTATTAAGGCTTTAGGTACATACTGTGAAAATTTCAAAAGGATTGCTGCATTTTTCACTGTTTTGTAAAATTGTGTGCTCTTTTTATCTCTTAAAGGCACAGTAACGTTTTTTTCAAATTGTGTATTTTATTTGTTTAAAGTGATTTCTAAGCCTGTTTGTACATATTACTAGTCTGTTAAACATGTCTGAGACCAAGGAAAGTCCTTGTTCAATGTGTTTAGAAGCCATGGTGGAACCCCCTCTCAGAATGTGTCCCAATTGCACTAATGTGTCTATACACTTTAAAGATCATATTGTTGCACTTAAAAATGTGGCCCTAGATGATTTTCAGACTGAAGGTAATGAGGATAGTCCGTCTACCTCTCCCCATGTGTCACAACCAGTTACGCCCGCTCAAGCGATGCCTAGTACCTCTACTGCGTCGCCCCTATTACATTGCAACAACTAGCGGCAGTCATGGATAACTCCCTTGCGGCCTTCCTATCTAAACTGCCAGTTTTTCCTGCAAAGCGTGATAGCTCTGTTTTAAGAACAGATTATGAGCAATCTGAAGCTTTGGTAGCCTTATCTGATGTACCCTCACAACGCTCTGAAGTGGGAGTGAGGGACTTGATGTCTGAGGGAGAAATTTCCGATTCAGGAAAGGTTTCTCATCAGGCAGATTCAGATACATTAGCATTTAAATTGGAACACCTCCGCGTATTGCTCAGGGAGGTATTAGCTACTCTGGATGATTGTGACCCTATGGTGGTCCCAGAGAAATTGTGTAAAATGGACAAGTACCTAGAGGTCCCTGTATACACTGATGCGTTTCCGATCCCTAAGAGGGTTGCGGATATTGTTACTAAGGAGTGGGATAGACCAGGTGTCCCTTTTGTTCCCCCCCTATTTTTAAGAAAATGTTCCCCGTAACTGACCCCATGCGGGACTCGTGGCAGGCGGTCCCTAAGGTAGAGGGGGCTGTTTCTTCGCTTGCTAAACACACAACCATACCAATTGAAGACAGTTGTGCTTTTAAAGACCCTATGGATAAAAGTTAGAGGGTTTACTTAAGAAAATTTTTGTTCAAGGTTTTCTTCTCCAACCTATTGCCTGCATTATTCCTGTAACTACTGCAGCTGCTTTCTGGTTTGAGGCGCTGGAGGATTCGCTCCAGACGGAGACCTCATACGACGAAATTATGGATAGAATTAAGGCTCTAAATCTGGCTAATTCTTTTATCACAGATGCCGCTTTGCAATTAGCTAAGTTAGCGGCAAAAAATTCTGGTTTCGCCATTATGGCGCGCAGAGCGCTTTGGCTCAAGTCATGGTCAGCCGATGTGTCGTCAAAATCCAAATTATTAAACATCCCTTTCAAAGGAAAGACCCTTTTCGGGCCAGAATTGAAAGAGATCATTTCAGAAATCACCGGGGGAAAGGGCCATGCTCTCCCTCAGGACAAGCCCTTTAAGGCTAAAAACAAAGCTAATTTTCGTTCCTTTCGTAATTTCAGGAGCGGTCCCGCTTAAGCCTCTACAGCTGCAAATCAAGAGGGTAACGCTTCACAGCCCAAGGCAACCTGGAAGCCTTACCAGGGCTGGAAAAAGGGTAAACAGGCCAAAAAGCCTGCAGCTTGCTACCAAGACAGCATGAAAGGGTAGCCCCCGATCCGGGACCGGATCTGGTAGGAGGCAGACTTTCTCTCTTTGCTCAGGCCTGGGCAAGAGATGTTCAAGATCCAGGGCATTAGAGATTGTTTCCCAGGGATATCTTCTAGAATTCAAGGACTTCCCTCCAAGGGGAAGGTTCCACATTTCTCGTCTGTCCACAGACCAGATAAAGAAAGAGGCGTTCTTACGCTGTGTAGAAGATCTACATACAATGGGAGTGATATACCCAGTTCCAATTGCAGAACAAGGACTGGGTTTTTACTCAAACCTGTTTGTGGTTCCCAAAAAAGAAGGAACTTTCAGACCAATCCTGGATCTAAAAATTCTAAACAGATTCCTCAGAGTCCCATCATTCAAGATGGAGACCATTCGGACAATCTTACCTATGATCCAGGAAGGTCAATATATGACTACCGTGGATCTAAAGGATGCGTACCTGCATATTCCTATCCACAAAGATCATCATCAGTTCCTCAGGTTTGCTTTTTTAGACAAGCATTACCAGTTCATGGCTCTTCCATTCGGGTTAGCCACTGCTCCCAGAATTTTCACAAAGGTGCTAGGGTCCCTTCTGGCGGTGGCGCCTTATTTAGACGACATCTTAATTCAGGCGCCGTCTTTTCACAGAGCCAAGGCTCACACGGAGATTGTATTGGCCTTTCTGAGGTCTCACGGGTGGAAGGTGAACATCAAAAAGAGTTCTCTGTCCCCACTCACAAGGGTTCCCTTCCTAGGAACACTAATAGATTCGGTAGAAATGAAAATATTTCTGACAGAGGTCAGAAAGTTGAAACTTTTAACTACTTGCCGAGTTTTTCATTCCATTCCTCAGCCATCAGTAGCTCAGTGCATGGAGGCAATCAGATTAATGGTAGCGGCAATGGACATAGTCCCTTTCGCTCGGATACATCTCAGACCACTGCAACTATGCATGCTCAAACAGTGGAATGGGGATTATGCAGATTTGTCTCCTCAAATACAGTTGGACCAGGAGACCAGAGATTCTCTTCTCTGGTGGTTGTCTCAGGATCACCTGTCTCAGGGAAGGTGTTTCCGCAGACCAGAGTGGATCATTGTAATGACCGACGCCAGTCTGTTAGGCTGGGGTGCAGTCTGGGACTCCCTGAAAGCTCAAGGCTTATGGTCTCGGGAAGAATCTCTTCTCCCGATAAACATTCTGGAGCTGAGGGCGATATTCAACGCGTTTCAGGCATGGCCTCAACTAGCTGCGGCCAAATTCATCAGATTTCAGTCAGACAACATCACAACTGTAGCTTACATCAATCATCAAGGGGGAACAAAGAGTTCCCTAGCGATGAAGGAAGTAACCAAAATAATCAGGTGGGCGGAGGATCACTCCTGCCATCTCTCAGCAATTCACATCCCAGGAGTAGACAACTGGGAGGCGGATTTCCTGAGTCGTCAGACCTTTCATCCGGGGGAGTGGGAACTCCACCCGGAGGTATTTGCCCAGCTGACTCAGCTTTGGGGCACTCCAGTGATGGATCTGATGGCGTCCCGTCAGAACTCCAAACTTCCTCTCTACGGGGCCAGGTCCCGGGACCCCAAGGCGTCATTGATAGATGCTATAGCAGCGCCTTGGTCCTTCAATCTGGCTTATGTTTTCCCACCGTTTCCCCTTCTCCCTCATCTGGTCGCCAGAATCAAGCAGGAGAAGGCTTCGGTTAATCTGATAGCGCCTGTGTGGCCACGCAGGACTTGGTATGCAGACCTAGTGGACATGTCATCTGTCCCACCATGGACACTGCCAATGAGGCAGGATCTTCTAATTCAGGGTCCATTCAAGCATCCAAATCTAATTTCTCTACGTCTGGAGATTGAATGCTTAATTCTATCAAAGCGTGGTTTCTCTTAGTCAGTTATAGATACCCTGAGTCAGGCGAGAAAGCCTGCCACCAGGAAAATCTATCATAAGATATTGCGGAAATATCTTTGTTGGTGTGAATCCAAGGGTTACTCATGGAGTAAGATTAGGATTCCCAGGATATTGTCTTTTCTCCAAGAAGGTTTGGAGAAAGGATTGTCAGCTAGTTCTTTAAAAGGACCGATATCTGCTCTGTCTATCCTTTTACACAAGTGTCTGGCAGAGGTTCCAGACGTTCAAGCATTTGCACAGGCCTTAGTCAGAATCAAGCCTGTCTATAAACCGGTGGCTCCGCCATGGAGTCTAAATCTAGTTCTTTCAGTTCTTCAAGGGGTTCCGTTTGAACCTTTACATTCCATAGATATTAAGTTGTTATCTTGGAAAGTTTTGTTTTTGGTAGCTATCTCTTCTGCTCGAAGAGTTTCAGAATTATCTGCCTTACAGTGCGATTCACTTTACCTGGTGTTCCACGCAGATAAGGTAGTTTTGCGTACCAAACCTGGTTTCCTTCCTAAAATGGTTTCTAATAAGAATATTAACCAGGAAATAGTTGTTCCTTCTCTGTGTCCTAATCCTTCTTCGAAGAAGGAACGTCTGTTGCACAATCTTGATGTAGTTCGTGCTCTAAAGTTCTATTTGCAAGCAACTAAGGATTTCAGACAAACATCTTCCTTGTTTGTTATCTATTCTGGTAAGAGGAGAGGTCAGAAAGCGACTGCTACCTCTCTTTCCCTTTGGCTGAAAAGCATCATCCGTTTGGCCTATGAGACTGCTGGCCAGCAGCCTCCTGAAACTATTACTGCTCATTCTACCAGAGCAGTGGCTTCCACATGGGCTTTTAAAAACGATACTTCTGTTGAACAGATTTGTAAGGCAGCGACTTGGTCTTCACTGCATACTTTTTCAAAATTTTACAAATTCGATACTTTTGCTTCTTTGGAGGCTATTTTTGGGAGAAAGGTTTTGTAAGCAGTGGTGCCTTCCGTTTAAGGTACCTGCCTTGTTCCCTTCCTTCATCCGTGTCCTAAAGCTTTGGTATTGGTATCCCACAAGTAAAGGATGAATCCGTGGACTGGATACACCTTGCAAGAGAAAACAGAATTTATGCTTACCTGATAAATTACTTTCTCTTGCAGTGTATCCAGTCCACGGCCCGCCCTGGCATTTAAGTCAGGTAAAAAATTTTTTGGTTAAACTACAGTCACCACTGCACCCTATGGTTTCTCCTTTTTCTTCCTAACCTTTGGTCGAATGACTGGGGGGTGGAGCTAGAGGGGGAGCTATACGGACAGCTCTGCTGTGTGCTCTCTTTGCCACTTCCTGTAGGGAATGGGAATATCCCACAAGTAAAGGATGAATCCGTGGACTGGATACACCGCAAGAGAAAGTAATTTATCAGGTAAGCATAAATTCTGTTTTTGTTTACGCTCTAGTGCACCCCTTTAGTTTAATTTGTGCGCAAGTTAGCAAGGTCGCGATATTGCTTATTGTGACCCCCACAAATTTTAGCATACAAATTGATATCTAGCTCTGTGTTTAATCCATTCAAAAGGGTTAAACATGCAGTGAGCGTTGTACTCTTTGAACACCACCATTCTGTTCCAGATAAGGATATGGCCTGTGACTGGAGGATACAGATTTATGCCAGCTCCTGATTGGCTCATCAGCTGTATTGTCATCTGAAGTGGCAGAGGAGCACAGCTTTGAGTGCCAATTTAGGGCTAGATTACAAATTTGCCCGTTTGCAGGCGTGCAATAAATAACCATCCATTACAAGTGATTGGTTATTGCTACCGCAAGCTAGAGGTAGCAATTAGCGCTCTGAAAATTATCCAGAGGTCAGACCTCTGGTTAATTTTAATAAAGTACCCCAATTGGCCCCAAACTTTGTTTGTTTCTATTATTTAAAAAATAATAATAGCATCTTTAATTTTTGTTTTAGAAATCTGCATGAAGAAATTTAATGGGGTTAAATGTGGCAGGTGTGGGGTGTTTGAAAAAATAATAGCACTGAAAAGTGCCTTTACATTGTGGTCTATGTGAATTGTGTGTTCTCTATAAATATGTACACATATTAACACAATATATATGTATATAAGCATATACATATATATTAACATTTTGCTGCAAATTGCTGCTTGACTTCTCCCCTTTTCTGCGTTAGTTCTCATGCTGTGGAGCCTATGGAAGCAGCACACTCTCGTGAGCTCAACGCTTCTGTGCAATGTGAATGCAAGGTCGCATTCACATTGCACCTAACTCGTAATACCAGCACACGTTCGCGTGCGCTGGTGTTTCAAAGTAGAGCGCAAATATTGCTTTAGTGAAAGTGATATTTGTGCTCTACTTGTAATCTGGCCAATAACCGCTTTTGTATCGGTAAAACACATAGCAAAATAAAAGCATTTGTTTAAAAAATAAATTTCTGTAATGAAACAAGGCATTTTTACTCTAGAATGTCTATTTGAGGGCCCGATGATAAAATAATTGTCAGACGCATGAGAAGAGGCCTTTTTTTGTCTCACCAGTCTCACAATATGTGTCTCTCGCAATTTTTTAAAAAAGTGGGCTGACCCCCTCTGTCCCAACAAGTGGCTGTAAATGCTATTATATCTGTTAGAATATCACTATAAATATTATCTCAACAGTGTTCTCTGACGTGTTAGATATAACCTAGGTTACAATATTTATTATACTTTATTCCAGTGGTATCCTCTAATGTATTATATATTTTTACGTAACAATAATTATAACTAATCAGTTACCTTTATATACACAATGATTACATTTACGTAGTAAATAGCGTATTAATTATGGACAAATATATATGTCTATGCTGTTACAAAATTCTATACAAAACAAGCTATAAAGATATTTCTATAAATTAATCTTAATTTCAAATAAATCGCTTATTAAACACCACACATAAATTATACCAGAACAATTTATAATTAGCCGCAACTCTAATTCAGTGTCAAAATATGGATCACTACCTACAATGTTTAATTCACTACGACCAGAGAAAAAAATGTGTATATTATTAACACAATAGCCAATTTAGGTGAAGTTCTTAAAAGATTTCACAATAAATTAAACTGACTTAATAAATATAGTACAGAAATTCTTATCCAGCAATAGAATTATTTAGTACCAATATAATTATTTCTAAACTACACAGGACTATGGAATCCCTACCTGTACTTATAATTTACACTTATATATTACAGCTGCAATTTAGTTATAGAATACCTTTGTTAAAATCTATAAAAAAATAAATAAAAAAAATCGGTATACATTACCAAATAACCAACTTTGAGAGTTTCAGCTCTTCCAATATTCTATAGGTCATACGTGAAGGTATATTCCACTATTTGCAAGGGTGCAGATCACAAAATTATCTTTCTTATCCACAAGAAAGGGTTCCAATAAAATGTCAGAGAAAATACTAGCCCCAAGTCTGTGTATTTTTCTGTTAGTCAACTGAGTCTCTCTTGCCATGTGTGTAAGCCTATATCTGTGATGGACCACTCCTTCATTCTGTGAATCACTCCAATAGAATTTGTTTACGCCCTGTTGGAGCTGGTCTCTCATTGGTTATTTGGAAATGCCTCTCTGAACCGCCAAATACCTTTTGGTTGCAATTCTTGCATCAAACACCAGACTGCAACAGACAACAGAATGTAGCTTTGTTACTCCTTGACATGGCGATGTGTTTCAGATTTTGGCAGTGAAAAGGGAACGTGCATTCAAAGCATGTTTACACAACATAGAATGTGCATTCACTAAAACGGTTTCTGTGTAGTTCATATAACACAAATGTAAACTCATTTTCACTGTACATTCAGTAGATTTCTTAAAATTAATAAACTTTCCAATAAAAGGCTGGCGAGACTAGCATGGGTTCGATAAACGTTGCACCTAAGATAGTCCGTTTAAAATTAGACATTTCTGGTGATATTTCCCCATTAAATTATATATTATTCAAACAGACTGTCCAGTATTTTAGCAAGCTGTCCAGTTATATCTACACAAAAATACTCAACACTTTTTATAGTCCCTAAGTGTTAGTTAAATGTTAAAGGCCTCATATGCCTCAGCGCATTACGATATGCAGCAAAAAGAAGTGAAGGTCAGTCAAGAGGGTCAAATTACTTCTGTTTATTTGCAGCTAAAGAGGTAAAATTATTGATTTGTATATTACTGGCAGCCATGCAGTGAAATGACTGCTCAGTTGTGAAAAATATACATGTAGAATCAAGAATAGGGACTAAGGTAGATATTTTGTGGGACATTGTGTGGTCATATGTACCATCATGCCCAGTCATGGGCAGATTGTACAGTATTTTTGTGAAGAAAAGCTGGCGTCCTTAATAGAGATGTGCAGCCAAGAAATTTTCATTTCAAATATTCAGGGAAATTCATTTTGACAAAAATCCAGTGGCTGAACTATTCAGTATTCGTTTTGTTTAAAATGAATACTGAATTTTAGTTAAACATTTAAATTTGTTTTCGTTAAAATGAATGTAAATGTTTTAAAGCTACAGGTGAAAGGTTCACCGGTAGCTAAAATGTTGACCTTAAAGCACTCTGGAGAGTGTTACCCTGATCCTCTTCTTGTCTGAGCCCCAGCCTTGCTAACAGGAAGTTTAATGCGTCACTTCCGGTGACTTTAATCAGCTGCTGGAGGTTTGTGGCACTCACTGCTCATGCGCTAGAGTCCCAACCTCCTACAAACAGCTGTTTAAGGCAGAATAGCTGACAACTTACTTGAGAACATCGGTGTTGTAAAGTAAGTTGTGTACCGCGTAGGAATTGGCGCCTGATCGTTCTGTCCATCTCTCCATAACATAGATTTTATTTTGCAATACTTTTGAAATAGTTTTTACTTGCTGTATTTATTTCTTTTTTGCCGTTCTATACCTTTATAGCAATATTGCAAATTAGTCAACGCTGTACGATCATTTCCTAAAGCCTCCAATATAATCCTCATTCGTTTTTACCTCGTTATGAATTATCTGACTTCTTGCTTCCACCAATGTCTAATGGAGGCTTTAGGAAATGATCATTCAGAAAACACAAAAATATAATACACAAAAATACAGCTCGGTACAGCGTTTACTAATTTGAGATATTGCTATAAAGGTATAGAACGGCGAAAAAGTTTTTACTTGCTGTATTTAGTTCCTATTTCAAAATGATTGCAAAATTAAATTTGTGTTATGGAGAGGACAGAGAGCGATCGGGCGGTAATTCCTACGCAGTAGACAACTTACTTTAGAACACCGGTGTTCTAAAGTAAGTTGTCAGCTGTTTGTAGGAGGTTGGGCCTCCAGTGAGCGCTGTTTATTGTGCCTTAAACATGCGCAGAGAGCGCCACAACCCTCCAGCAGCTAACTACACGTCACCGGAAGTGACGCGGTAGTGAAATTCCAATGGTAGACATATTAATTTAAGACACCGGTCCTGGGAGCTGAGTGTGCTAAGCCTCCTGTTAGCGAGACTAGGCTCTGGCAAGAAGAGGATATGGTTAGCATGCTCTCCTGAGCGCATTAACTTAAAGGGACACTGTACCCAAAAAAATTCCTTTGTGATTCAGATTGAGCATGAAATTTTAAGCAACTTTCTAATTTACTCCTATTATCAAATTTTCTTCATTCTCTTGGTATCTTTATTTGAAATGCAAGAATGTAAGTTTAGATGCCGGCCCATTTTTGGTGAACAACCTGGGTTGTCCTTGCTGATTGGTGGATAAATCCATCCACCAATAAAAAAGTGCTGTCCAGAGTTCTGAAACCCAAAAAAAGCTTAGATGCCTTCTTTTTCAAATAATGATAGCAAGAGAACGAAGAAAAAATGATAATAGGAGTAAATTAGAAAGTTGCTTAAAATTGCATGCTCTTTCTGAATTACAAAAGAAAAAATTTGGGTACAGTGTCCCTTTAAGTATTAACCCCTTAAAAATTTAAAGGAAACAAATGAATAATGATATTTTTTAGTTTTCTTTCATTTTGTTTGGTGCCTTCATTCGGATTTTAATTTATTTAAACGAAAAAATCTGAAAAAATCTGTATTTGTGACAAAACAAATGCACATCTCTAGTCCCAGGTACATTAGAGATAATGTTTGAAAATTGTTTTTACCAAAGAAAAACATTTACCTTAATTTAAAGGCTGCTTTTAAGAGACATATCATTTTGTTTCAAGGCCTGGCATTCTATCTCTGCTCCCTCACAAAAATGTATCACTCTTACACTTTCTTTTGTTTACAAGCCACTGAACAAAGTGGGGGTATAAGTCTAGCAATACTTATATTGCTATCTATCTGTCTCTGTCTGTCTGTCTGTCTATCTGTCTGTCTTCAGTGCTCTCCCCAGTGTTCTATTTAGTGTGCCACCCTGCTGATATTACTGACCAACCGGCTAAAATTCAAGCTTATATTAAGCTAAAATTAGCCATTATTAATTTTATTAATTTTTGCACAAACTATCATTTTATGTTAAATTATGCAATGAATTTGTGCTTTGTAAAGGTTAAGTAATATTTATGAATACCAGAACATTTTATAAAATTACAAAGTACCACACTGCCCCGACCTGGCTACTTTATAATGCCACCCGGTTGGCAAAATGTTCTGTGGACAACATCTATCTATCTATCTATCTATCTATCATCTATCTCTGTCTGTCTACTTTTTTACCACTTGCAGTGCCGGACATTTAATATATATAGTGTTGCAGTACATCATACAAACAAAAAAGGGATGTTAACATTAATCTCAAAGTTGAGTTCCTCATAAATGCTTCATTATGCATAGTAAAAAAAAAACTTCTTTCCAGTGTATATTCATTAGTTTATTTGCTTGTAGTTCCTGTAATTTAACTCTAAATATTGCAGAGAGAGGCTGTAGTGTATTTTTGCTGATCTTGCAGCATTCTATAAATTGATTTCTGCTTAAAGCCTGTTTTTTCAAGGGATATGACCACTGACAGCAAAACAATACAAACGTTTTCTAACTTGAGTTCTAACTATAGTTGAACCTTTTTTTTTTTGCATGCAGACATTTTGTAGTGCAATTTTTGTTTTCTGATATATACCATGCATTTACTGTGCCTTTAAAATGGAATGGCACCAAGGCTGAGAATAGAGCGTGGGTTTGAATTTGCCAAGATAAAGCAGAGAGTGTGGGCTAAAAACTCTGTAAAGGAATTGGTGTATCAGAAATTAGTTTTATATTTTAGAAATGAGCAATAATCTGTTTTGAAAACTAATAGTTGTTATTCTTAAAGGGACGTTACATTATTTTTATAAACTGTATGTATTTCTATATAATTTTATGTTCGTTTAAAATTATATTTTCTAACCACGTCATTTATGATATATTATTTTCAATTGTTAAGAGCTCTGAATGTTTCTGGTATATACGTCATTGGTGAGTGCCACTACAGTGAGCCAAGATATATAAAAATTGAATGATACTTAAAAAAAAAAAAACGTAATTAAGCATGCAATGACTATACAGCCAATTAATCTATTTTACCTCTATTGCTCACAACCAGTAGCCATGGGAATTCTTCAATGTTAGATTCATGTCAGATATTATATATTATAATTGGAAATCAAAGAATATATTTTAATTGGAAATCAAAGAGGTAAACTTGTTTTAAGGGAAGTTAGTTATGAAAATATTTAAACATAGCAAATGTGACTAATTAGTTTAACATCATAATAAATCCTAATCCTACATCAAACACATGCTCTGCGGATTACAGTTTCAGGATTAATTTGATTGTTCTGTAGTTTTAGCCTGTACTGTGCATTACACTGAAGACTGGTCACCTGCAAATCTCATGTTGTTATGGAGTCTGCAGTGCTTTTCCCTTGTTAGTTTTTGGCGACTGTTCAGAGATTGCCGCTAGGGTATGTGCTCTGATGATATTAAATATAGCTTTGGCACAACCAATTTAAATATTACAAAAATAAGGCATATCAAGGCTGCAGTATTAATTTAAATTCAATAATTAAAGTATGCTAATCACTACATTAGTTTCAGGGCTTCACTGCAAGACTGTGCTGACAATTCGGGAATTTTTACTAACCTGTGGCTGATTTTTATGTTAAAAAATCTTGTTTGATTAAAATTTTCTCAAAATTATGGACAGTACACATTGTAATTACAAGACATTTCTGTTGTCTTGTTATGGAATAACATATCAGCCAAATCTAAACATGTTTAAAACAACTTAAAGCATAGTTGACAACAGTCCCTGATTTGCAGGGACAGTCCTTGGATTTTGATACTTGTCTCGGGATTTTTTTTTGTCCCTGGAAATGTCCCCTCCAGGAGATTTGAAAGGCTGCAGCTGAGCTGGGGCATGTGTGACACAAGTTAATAGGAAGGAGCTGCCAGTGAGGCTGTGTGTGCAGCAAGTACTCTGCTTGATCACTCAGAGCAGGTGTAAGCAGGGGCTCCTTGCTGCACCTTCTCTTAACCCCTTAACGACCAACGACGTATGGGGTACGTCCTGCAAAAAAAT
Organism: Bombina bombina; assembly: GCF_027579735.1. Taxonomy (NCBI): domain Eukaryota; kingdom Metazoa; phylum Chordata; class Amphibia; order Anura; family Bombinatoridae; genus Bombina; species Bombina bombina. The sequence goes on along the minus strand of NC_069501.1, from coordinate 306,076,884 downwards.
GCAGTTAATGACCAAGGACGTACCCCATACGTCGTTGGTCTTTGAAAGCACTGGAAGCGATCCTGATAGCTTCCAGCTGCTTTCATGTTATTGCAGTGATGCCTCAATATTGAGGCATCCTGCAATAACTGTTTTTAGCCATCCGATGCAGAGAGAGCCACTCTGTGGCCCTCTCTGCATCGGCTATCGATGGCCGTTATCGTTGGTTGGTGGGAGCTCATCCAGGGAGGCGGGTGGGCAGTCATTGGTGGAGGAGGGGGGAGGGATCTTGTGCTGGAGAGAGGACTGGGGAGGGTGGGATTTTAAAATCAAGGCATCTGGGAGAGGGTGGGGGGTTGGATGTTGAGGGGGGGGGGCATCTACACTACAGAAATAAAGAAAATATTTAATAAAAAAAAATAAAAATACATTATTATTTTTCAAACTGGGTACTGGCAGACCCAGTGCACAATAAAGGCAGAGGGGGGGGGGGTTAAAGAGCTGTTTGGGGGGGGTCAGGGAGGTTGGGGGCTAAGGGGGGTCCTACACAGCAGAAGAATTATTATTTTTTTCTTTCATGTAATTAGCAAGAGTCCATGAGCTAGTGACGTATGGGATATACATTCCTACCAGGAGGGGCAAAGTTTCCCAAACCTCAAAATGCCTATAAATACACCCCTCACCACACCCACAAATCAGTTTTACAAACTTTGCCTCCTATGGAGGTGGTGAAGTAAGTTTGTGCTAGATTCTACGTTGATATGCGCTCCGCAGCAGGTTGGAGCCCGGTTTTCCTCTCAGCGTGCAGTGAATGTCAGAGGGATGTGAGGAGAGTATTGCCTCCTTCTACGGGGTCTATTTCATAGGTTCTCTGTTATCGGTCGTAGAGATTCATCTCTTACCTCCCTTTTCAGATCGACGATATACTCTTATATATACCATTACCTCTACTGATTCTCGTTTCAGTACTGGTTTGGCTTTCTACTACGTGTAGATGAGTGTCCTGGGGTAATTAAGTCTTATTTTCTGTGACACTCTAAGCTATGGTTGGGCACTTTTATATAAAGTTCTAAATATATGTATTCAAACATTTATTTGCCTTGACTCAGGATGTTCAACGTTCCTTATTTCAGACAGTCAGTTTCATATTTGGGATAATGCATATGAATTTATCATTTTTTTCTTACCTTAAAATTGACTTTTTTCCTGTGGGCTGTTAGGCTCGCGGGGGCTGAAAATGCTTCATTTTATTGCGTCATTCTTGGCGCGGACTTTTTTGGCGCAAAAATATTTTTCTATTTCCAGCGTCATACGTGTCGCCGGAAGTTGCGTCATCTTTTTGACGATTTTGCGCCAAAAGTGTCGGCGTTCCGGATGTGGCGTCATTTTTGGCGCCAAAAGCATTTAGGCGCCAAATAATGTGGGCGTCTTTTTTGGTGCTAAAAATATGGGCGTTATTATTGTCTCCACATTATTTAAGTCTCATTATTTATTGCTTCTGGTTGCTAGAAGCTTGTTCACTGGCATTTTTTCCCATTCCTGAAACTGTCATTTAAGGAATTTGATCAATTTTGCTTTATATGTTGTTTTTTCTATTACATATTGCAAGATGTCCCAGATTGACCCTGAGTCAGAAGATACTACTGGAAAATCACTGCCTGGTGCTGGATCTACCAAAGTTAAGTGTATCTGCTGTAAACTTGTGGTATCTGTTCCTCCAGCTGTTGTTTGTAATGAATGTCATGACAAACTTGTTAATGCAGATAATATTTCCTTTAGTAATACTACATTACCTGTTGCTGTTCCATCAACATCTAATACTAGTGTTCCTGTTAACATAAGAGATTTTGTGTCTAAATCCATTAAGAAGGCTATGTCTGTTATTCCTCCTTCTAGTAAACGTAAAAGGTCTTTTAAAACTTCTCATTTTTCAGATGAATTTTTAAATGAACATCATCATTCTGATTCTGATAGTGGTTCCTCTGGTTCAGAGGATTCTGTCTCAGAGGTTGATGCTGATAAATCTTCATATTTATTCAAAATGGAATTTATTCGTTCTTTACTTAAAGAGGTTTTAATTGCATTAGAAATAGAGGATTCTGGTCCTCTTGATACTAAATCTAAACGTTTAAATACGGTTTTTAAATCTCCTGTAGTTATTCCAGAAGTTTTTCCTGTCCCTGATGCTATTTCTGAAGTAATCTCCAGGGAATGGAATAATTTGGGTAATTCATTTACTCCTTCTAAACGTTTTAAGCAATTATATCCTGTGCCATCTGACAGATTAGAGTTTTGGGACAAAATCCCTAAAGTTGATGGGGCTATCTCTACTCTTGCTAAACGTACTACTATTCCTACGGCAGATAGTACTTCCTTTAAAGATCCTTTAGATAGGAAAATTGAATCCTTTCTAAGAAAAGCTTACTTATGTTCAGGTAATCTTCTTAGACCTGCTATATCTTTAGCGGATGTTGCTGCAGCTTCAACTTTTTGGTTAGAAGCTTTAGCGCAACAAGTAACAGATCATAATTCTCATAGCATTGTTAATCTTCTTCAACATGCTAATAACTTTATTTGTGATGCCATCTTTGATATCATTAGAGTTGATGTCAGGTATATGTCTCTAGCTATTTTAGCTAGAAGAGCTTTATGGCTTAAGACTTGGAATGCTGATATGTCTTCTAAGTCAACTTTGCTTTCCCTTTCTTTCCAGGGTAATAAATTATTTGGTTCTCAGTTGGATTCTATTATCTCAACTGTTACTGGAGGGAAAGGAACTTTTTTACCACAGGATAAAAAATCTAAAGGTAAATTTAGGTCTAATAATCGTTTTCGTTCCTTTCGTCACAATAAGGAACAAAAGCCTGATCCTTCATCCACAGGAGCGGTATCAGTTTGGAAACCATCTCCAGTCTGGAATAAATCCAAGCCTTTTAGAAAACCAAAGCCAGCTCCCAAGTCCACATGAAGGTGCGGCCCTCATTCCAGCTCAGCTGGTAGGGGGCAGATTACGATTTTTCAAAGAAATTTGGATCAATTCAATTCACAATCTTTGGATTCAGAACATTGTTTCAGAAGGGTACAGAATTGGCTTCAAAATAAGGCCTCCTGCAAAGAGATTTTTTCTTTCCTGTGTCCCAGTAAATCCAGCGAAGGCTCAAGCATTTCTGAAATGTGTTTCAGATCTAAAGTTGGCTGGAGTAATTATGCCAGTTCCAGTTTTGGAACAGGGACTGGGGTTTTATTCAAATCTCTTCATTGTACCAAAGAAGGAGAATTCCTTCAGACCAGTTCTGGATCTAAAAATATTGAATCGTTATGTAAGGATACCAACATTCAAAATGGTAACTATAAGGACTATCTTGCCTTTTGTTCAGCAAGGGCATTATATGTCCACAATAGATTTACAGGATGCATATCTGCATATTCCGATTCATCCAGATCACTATCAGTTTCTGAGATTCTCTTTCCTAGACAAGCATTACCAGTTTGTGGCTCTGCCGTTTGGCATAGCAACAGCTCCAAGAATTTTTACAAAGGTTCTCAGTGCCCTTCTGTCTGTAATCAGAGAACAGGGTATTGTGGTATTTCCTTATTTGGACGATATCTTGGTACTTGCTCAGTCTTCACATTTAGCAGAATCTCATATGAATCGACTCGTATTGTTTCTTCGAGATCATGGTTGGAGGATCAATTTGCCAAAAAGTTCATTGATTCCTCAGACAAGGGTAACCTTTTTAGGTTTCCAGATAGATTCAGTGTCCATGACTCTGTCTCTGACAGACAAGAGACGTCTAAAATTGGTTTCAGCCTGTCGAAACCTTCAGTCTCAATCATTCCCTTCGGTAGCCTTATGCATGGAAATTCTAGGTCTTATGACTGCTGCATCGGACGCGATCCCCTTTGCTCGTTTTCACATGCGACCTCTTCAGCTCTGTATGCTGAACCAGTGGTGCAGGGATTTCACAAAGATACATCAATTGATATCTTTAAAACCATTTGTACGACACTCTCTGACGTGGTGGACAGATCACCAACGTTTAGTTCAGGGGGCTTCTTTTGTTCTTCCAACCTGGACTGTGATTTCAACAGATGCAAGTCTGACAGGTTGGGGAGCAGTTTGGGGGTCTCTGACAGCTCAAGGAGTTTGGGAATCTCAGGAGGTGAGATTACCAATCAATATTTTGGAACTCCGTGCAATTTTCAGAGCTCTTCAGTCATGGCCTCTTCTAAAGAGAGAATCGTTCATTTGTTTTCAGACAGACAATGTCACAACTGTGGCATATATCAATCATCAAGGAGGGACTCAGAGTCCTCTGGCTATGAAAGAAGTATCTCGTATTCTGGTTTGGGCGGAATCCAGCTCCTGTCTAATTTCTGCGGTTCATATCCCAGGTATAGACAATTGGGAAGCGGATTATCTCAGCCACCAAACGTTACATCCGGGCGAATGGTCTCTTCACCCAGAGGTATTTCTTCAGATTGTTCAAATGTGGGGACTTCCAGAAATAGATCTGATGGCTTCTCATCTAAACAAGAAACTTCCCAGGTATCTGTCCAGATCCAGGGATCCTCAAGCAGAAGCAGTGGATGCATTGTCACTTCCTTGGAAGTATCATCCTGCCTATATTTTTCCGCCTCTAGTTCTTCTTCCAAAAGTAATATCCAAGATTCTGAAGGAATGCTCGTTTGTTCTGCTGGTGGCTCCAGCATGGCCTCACAGGTTTTGGTATGCGGATCTTGTCCGGATGGCCTCTTGCCAACCGTGGACTCTTCCGTTAAGACCAGACCTTCTGTCGCAAGGTCCTTTTTTTCCATCAGGATCTCAAATCCTTAAATTTAAAGGTATGGAGATTGAACGCTTGATTCTTAGTCAAAGAGGTTTCTCTGATTCTGTGATTAATACTATGTTACAGGCTCGTAAATCTGTATCTAGGAAGATATATTATAGAGTCTGGAAGACTTACATTTCTTGGTGTCTTTCTCATCATTTTTCCTGGCATTCTTTTAGAATTCCGAGAATTTTACAGTTTCTTCAGGATGGTTTGGATAAAGGTTTGTCTGCAAGTTCCTTGAAAGGACAAATCTCTGCTCTTTCTGTTCTTTTTCACAGAAAGATTGCTAATCTTCCTGATATTCATTGTTTTGTACAAGCTTTGGTTCGTATAAAACCTGTCATTAAGTCAATTTCTCCTCCTTGGAGTTTGAATTTGGTTCTGGGGGCTCTTCAAGCTCCTCCATTTGAACCTATGCATTCATTGGACATTAAATTACTTTCTTGGAAAGTTTTGTTTCTTTTGGCCATCTCTTCTGCTAGAAGAGTTTCTGAATTATCTGCTCTTTCTTGTGAGTCTCCTTTTCTGATTTTTCATCAGGATAAGGCGGTGTTGCGAACTTCTTTTCAATTCTTACCTAAGGTTGTGAATTCTAACAACATTAGTAGAGAAATTGTGGTTCCTTCATTATGTCCTAATCCTAAGAATTCTAAGGAGAAATCATTGCATTCTTTGGATGTAGTTAGAGCTTTGAAATATTATGTTGAAGCTACTAAGAATTTCCGAAAGACTTCTAGTCTTTTTGTTATCTTTTCCGGTTCTAGGAAAGGTCAGAAGGCCTCTGCCATTTCTTTGGCATCTTGGTTGAAATCTTTAATTCATCATGCTTATGTCGAGTCGGGTAAAACTCCGCCTCAAAGGATTACAGCTCATTTTACTAGGTCAGTTTCTACTTCCTGGGCTTTTAGGAATGAAGCTTCTGTTGATCAGATTTGCAAAGCAGCAACTTGGTCTTCTTTGCATACTTTTACTAAATTCTACCATTTTGATGTGTTTTCTTCTTCTGAAGCAGTTTTTGGTAGAAAAGTACTTCAGGCAGCTGTTTCAGTTTGATTCTTCTGCTTATATAATTTCAGTTTTTTTTATAAGATTTAATCTTTATTTTGGGTGTGGATTATTTTCAGCGGAATTGGCTGTCTTTATTTTATCCCTCCCTCTCTAGTGACTCTTGCGTGGAAAGATCCACATCTTGGGTAGTCATTATCCCATACGTCACTAGCTCATGGACTCTTGCTAATTACATGAAAGAAAACATAATTTATGTAAGAACTTACCTGATAAATTCATTTCTTTCATATTAGCAAGAGTCCATGAGGCCCACCCTTTTTGTGGTGGTTATGATTTTTTTGTATAAAGCACAATTATTCCAATTCCTTATTTTTTATGCTTTCGCACTTTTTTCTTATCACCCCACTTCTTGGCTATGCGTTAAACTGATTTGTGGGTGTGGTGAGGGGTGTATTTATAGGCATTTTGAGGTTTGGGAAACTTTGCCCCTCCTGGTAGGAATGTATATCCCATACGTCACTAGCTCATGGACTCTTGCTAATATGAAAGAAATGAATTTATCAGGTAAGTTCTTACATAAATTATGTTTTTAAAAAAAAAAAAAAAACTAAACCCCCCCCAAAAAACTTTTATTTTAGTACTGGCAGACTTTCTGCCAGTACTTAAGATGGCGGGGACAATTGTGGGGTGGGGGAGGGAAGGGAGCTGTTTGGGAGGGATCAGGGGGTGGGATGTGTCAGGTGGGAGGCTGATCTCTACACTAAAGCTAAAATTAACCCTGCAAGCTCCCTACAAGCTACCTAATTAACTCCTTCACTGCTAGACATAATATACGTGTGATGCGCAGCGGCATTTAGCGACCTTCTAACTACCAAAAAGCAACGCCAAAGCCATATATGTCTGCTATTTCTGAACAAAGGGGATCCCAGAGAAGCATTTACAACAATTTGTGCCATAATTGCACAAGCTGTTTGTAAATAATTTCAGTGAGAAACCTAAAATTGTGAAATATTTAAAGTTTTTTTTAATTTGATCATATTTGGCGGTGAAATGGTGGCATGAAATATACCAAAATGGGCCTAGATCAATACTTGGGGTTGTTTACTACACTACACTAAAGCTAAAATTAACCCTACAAGCTCCCTACATGCTCCCTAATTAACCCCTTCACTGCTGCGCATAATACACGTGTGGTGTGCAGTGGCATTTAGCGGCCTTCTAATTACCAAAAAGCAACGTAAAAGCCATATATGTCTGCTATTTCTGAACAAAGGGGATCCCAGAGAAGCATTTAAAACCATTTGTGCAATAATTTCACTAGCTGTTTGTAAATAATTTCAGTGAGAAACCTAAAGTTTGTGAAAAAATTTGTGAAAAAGTGAACATTTTTTTTTATTTGATCACATTTGGCGGTGAAATGGTGGCATGAAATATACCAAAATGGGCCTAGATCAATACTTTGGGATGTCTTCTAAAAATATATATACATGTTAAAGGATATTCAGGGATTCCTGACAGATATCAGTGTCCCAATGTAACTAGCGCTAATTTTGAAAAAAAGTGGTTTGGAAATAGCAAAGTGCTACTTTTATTTAGTGCCCTATAACTTGCAAAAAAAGCAAAGAACATGTAAACATTGGGTATTTCTAAACTCAGGACAAAATTTTGAAACTATTTAGCATGGGTGTTTTTTGGTGGTTGTAGATGTGCAACAGATTTTGGGGGTCAAAGTTTGAAAAAATTGTTTTTTTTCCATTTTTTCCTCATATTTTATAATTTTTTTTAATAGTAAATTATAAGATATGATGAAAATAATGGTATCTTTAAAAAGTCCATTTAATGGCGAGAAAAACGGTATATAATATGTGTGGGTACAGTAAATGAGTAAGAGGAAAATTACAGCTAAACACAAACACCACAGAAATGTAAAAATAGCCTTGGTCCCAAACGGTCAACAAATGGAAAAGTGCTCTGGTCACTAAGGGGTTAATGATCGATGTTTAAACTGCCACAAATCAAAAGAAAAAACACTTATAAACAGCTCCTCCACACTAGGTAAGGAGTTGTGCTGATTTGTTGTAAAAGAGGGGGGATTACTTGGCTACTACTGTAGATAATTAATTGTCTACATATTTACATTATTTAGTCTGAGAGTAATCTTCATATTTTAGCACTCTGTATTGACTGCAGCTTACTTATTTTAGCACTTCATACACACAGTGCAAAAACATGAAAATTGCTGTCAGACTAAATAATACAAAAATCAATTTGCCCCACCAGCTCACCCAGTCCGGTGCTCTGCATAATCACACAGTAAGATCAGCTGCACAGTTTGCTGTGTCTCTGCTCCTATTTATAGTAATTTGACACACAGCTCCTCCCCTGCACCTCTGCCTTCAGAGTGTCATTAGGAGTCCAGGATAACTTAGGAAGCATTGCTGCTGGCTCTCAGGACACTGGATCTGTCACTTCAGTTCTTTGTGTCTTTAAGCACTCAGCTGATCCCTGCAATAGTGTAATATATAGAGAAGTGATAATATATAAGAGTTGTAGAGTTAAAAATGATTGATTAGGATATGTTTCATTATAACTTTACTGCAATAGTGGAAGAATGCTTCTATTTTTATGGTCTTTTGGAAGAATTAATGATGTTTTGTAAATATATCGGCACGTGTATTATTTCTTTAAATTAGACACTTTAATACATTTTGACAAGTGATGCAGTAAAGGAATTCTTTCCTTTTTTTAAACATTTTTAAAAGTCTGTTTGCATATTGCTTTACTTCATGTGACATCTCTTCTTATGGCATTTCTTAAGAAATAAAATATAGGGGGCACCCTTGGTCAAAAAGAACAATTGATAGTGCAAATTGTATGGAATACAAAAAAGTAGAGTGAACAGTAATACAACTAAGGTCAAACAATGTAACAAATTGCAATTCAATATATGTAACACAAAAGTACCAGAGTCTCATAAAGTAAGAAACAGGGTGATAAATTAGGGTCCCAGGAGCAAATGATGATTCAGGTCCAGGCAGTTTTCTGTGGCTGGATCAAGGCCGCGATCCAGGATCAGCAATCTGTAGATAACATAAGGAAACAGAAGCGCCACATGGCCTAGTATTGTATGAATAGGTGAGAGATAGTGTGTGGTATATTACACTCACATTTGGTAGAGCACCCCTTTTTTTGGTGCAAATAAAGCATGCTGGAATCAAACAGTCACCCGGCAGACTGACCTCAGGTGTTAAATCACCAATCTGTAGTTGGTATAGAGAAATAAAAGTGCCAATATGGCCTAGTACTGTATGAGTAAATAGGAGATGGTTTAAGAAAGAGTAAAAACAAGTAACGCGTTTTTCGCATTTCTTACTTTGATGTCACTGAATATAAAAAATTACTGCAAATGATGAAATTTAAAGTTGTCAGGATTGTGCTTTCTATGGTTGGGAGATGTTTGTATTTTCAATACTGTTCTGTCTAGGAAGCTTTACCTCTAATTAAAATGTTATACATACATATTTTTGTATTGCTGCATTATTAACCCACTACTGCCTAGACAGCCATATAAAATGCTACCTCTTGTGCCCAACACTGGTATATGTATGTAATGTGTGTATGTATATGTGTGTGTGTGTGTATATATATATATATATATATATATATATATATATATACATACAGTATATATAGTGAAGATTGGAGTAGCCGTGTTAGTCCAGTAGATAGATGCTCAAAAAACAAAGTATTGCAGTATGCAGTGATACATTTTTTATTGGACTAACATAATATTTAAAAGACAAACTTTCGAGAGTTTTCCTCTCTTCCTCAGGTCTAAAGCAATACTGATGATTCTGATATAGATACACATCACATACAACAAATGGAAGGGAGGGAGGTGGTGAGAGGGGGGTCATAAAAGCAGAGAATGTGTCTGAAGGAGAAAATAGCTGAGAATAGCCAGAAAGAATAAATAAACAGAGGAGAGTAAATAGGCCAGATGAGAGGAAAAACAAAAGGAAAAAGAAACCAATATAGGACAATAAGATGAGAGATTATAGAAAGTTATGGTAGTGTGTGAGAAAGCCAGAGTCTACATTAAGTCCTTAATTTCTGGTATTGAAATGTGTGATCATTTTCATCTCAAACGTCTTTCGTTCATGAGAGTCTTTGAAATTCCCTTTAAGAATTTTAATCCTGAGGTTAAGGATGGAGTGACCAGTCTGGGTGAAGTGATGACCAACAGGGGTACAATATTCATTTTCCTTGCGGTTTTTGATCGAGTGTCTGTGTAGATAAATTCTGAGATTCAGCTTTAGGCCAGTTTCTCCAATGTAGCAACCTCTGTCACACACTGTACACTGTATCAAGTACACCACTTTAGCAGATGAGCACGAATAGGATCCTTTAATATTGTATGATGAGTTGTTGTGTCTGGCTGTGTTGTTGTCACATATATGTTGACACAGTTTGCAGAGTGATTTGTTGCATCGTGCAGTGCCATTCTGTGTAAGCTTCTGTTCTGTGGTTAATTTGCTGCGGACCAATCTCTGTCTCAGGTTAGGCGGTTGTTTGAATGCTAGTATGGGGGGTTCAGGAAATATTTTTTTGAGTGTGGGGTCCTATGAAATTAGTGGTTGTAGCTCTTTAATAATTTTGCGCACTCCTTCCAGAGTAGGGTTGTAAGTGACTACTAGAGGGATTCTTGTTTTGTTTTCCTTTTCTTTGTATTGTAGGGCAGATTTGATTTTTTTAGATATTGTCCTTTCCTTGTAGCCCTTTTGCCTAAATGACTCTGACAGTGTACTCAGGTGCTGATTTCTGTCTTTTGTGTCAGAGCAAATGCGGTGATATCTGATAGCTTGGCTGTAGATGATACCTTGTTTGGTGTGATTGGGATGGAAGCTGGAATTGTGGAGGTAGCTGTACCTGTCTGTGGGTTTTCTGTATATAGATGAATGAAGGATGCCATTGGTGACAGTTATTGTGCAGTCCAAGAAGTTCACACTATGATTTGAAAAGTCCATTTTAAGGTTTATTGATGGGTGAAATGAATTAAATGATTTGTGGAAATCTAAGAGGCTTTCTTCTCCTTCTGTCCATATTATGAAAATATCATCGATGTAACGAAAATATGTATAAGGTTTGTGGGGCTGAGTACATAAGAATCTGTATTCTAGGTACGCCATGAAAAGATTGGCGTATTGGGGTGACATTTTTGTGCCCATCGCTGTCCCTGTCATTTGTAATTAGTAATTGTTGTTAAAACTGAAATAGTTGTGTGTGAGTATGAATTCTATAAGCTGGGCAATAGTTGCACTATCATATTTGTGTGTTTGGTGGGATGAGAGAAATTTACTGCAGGCCTCAATACCATCCTTATGCGGGATGTTGCTGTATAAGGATTCCACATCCATAGTAACTAGTATAGTGTTTCTAGGTAGTTCATTTATCTGGTTAAGTTTATTAAGGAAGTCTGTAGTGTCCTGTATAAAGCTATCAGTCTTAATAACAAGAGGCTTAAGAATGTTTTCTATTAGGCCAGATATTTGTTCAGTGAGTGTTCCCATACCTGTTATAATGGGGCATCCTGGGTTTCCTGGCTTGTGGATTTTGGGTAGAATGTAGAAGGTGTACCCATCTGAGGATTGGAAGGTACCAGATTTTCTAATTCTTGCTGTATGTGTTTAGGAAATGTTTTGATAAGTTTTGTGAGTTTAGCTGAATATTCCTTGGTGGGGTCCGTGTCCAGTTTTTTGTAGTAGTTTACATCAGACAACTGTCTGTAACCTTCTGTAGTGTAGTCCTGGGTATTCATGATAACTACTGATGCACCCTTGTCCGCCGGCTTGATGATGATGTTATTATTATTCCTCAAGTTTTTCAAGGCATTTCTTTCCATATGTGAGAGGTTGTAAGCGATTTTTTTCTCTTGTGTGGTGACTAGGGATGCCACTCTCAGGCGAAAACTTTCAATGTAACTGTCCAATTTGATGTTACATCCTGGTGTCGGTGTAAAATCTTTGTTCTTTTTCCTACCATTATTATCCTGTTTGAGAGTCGTGTTTTTTTGGCATAAAAGAATTCCTTAAGTCTCAATCTTCTGAAAAAGTCTTCCAAGTCTGAATATAACTGGATGTGATCAAGATTTGTGTTAGGACAGAATGTTAGCCCCTTGGATAAGACTGATTTTTCAGGTATTGAAAGGTGATGATTAGAGAGGTTTACAATCCCAGTATATATATACCAAAAAGTCAAAAGCACCAGTGTCCAGGCGAGTAAATAAAAAACAGATTCTTTATTCCAAAATAGGGTTAAAAGCATATTCCATGATGGAGGGTATAAAATGTATAGCCGTGCTCCACAGCAGACATGTTTTGTGCACACTGCACTTGTTCACTGCATAAGGGAGCAACAGCTATTTCCGGCCATTTATACACATTGTTTCTTAAAGGTACAGTACATATGAATATTGTAAGCCCTCCACATTGCCATATATACACAATTCAAGACTGCAGGATTAATAGCCAAATATTAAAAATAAAGGCAAAAACATATATTTTGAAATGTAAATTATAGACATTAATTTTTATATATAAATCCATTTTGTCTAATATTGCTTTAAAAATCTATTTTATCCTTAAAGTAATAATTTGTTAAGGACTGCCTAATATCTTAATTTCAATTGCAATAGACTTCTATACTATTGTATTGTTACCATACGGTTGATCTCATAGTTATGTGGATCTATATTTCCCTATACATATAGGTCAATATCCCTTCTAAACTTGAGACCATCTGGGATTGAAGTATTAAAAGTAAATATCCAAAAAACCTCCCTAAGATTCAATTTATTCTCCCTGTTGCCCCCTCTTCTCCAAACAGTGACATGATCAATTCCCTGAACTCTAAGAAGATTGGCATTGGAGTTGTAAAATTCCCTAAAATGTTTGGCTATTGGTGTAGTTGAGTCCTCATCCTCAATTGATCTGAGGTGCTGTAGTATCCTATCCTTAAGTGATCTCTTAGCTCTACCTATGTATTGTTTTGAACACCCCTCACATGTTAAGAGTTATATCGTCAATACTACGGTAACCTGCTTGCTTGCTCTGCTGCAAAGTGTCCCTGGACATTTTTTTTAAGTGTTTTAAACTATGCTTAAAGGGACAGTCTGCTCCAAAATTGCTATTGTTTAAAAAGACAGGTAGTCCCGTTATTACCCATTCCCCAGTTTTGCATAACCAACACTGTTATATTAATACACTTTTTAACTGTGTGATTAACTTACATCTAAGCCTCTGCAGACTACTCCTTATTTCCGTTCTTTTGACAGACTACCATTTTAAACAATCTATGCTGACTCATAAATAACCCCACAGGAGTGACCACACTATTATCTATACACACATGAACTAGCACCGTCTATCCGTGAAAAATTGTAAAAATGCAGTGAGACAACATAATGAGCCACGGTCATTATATTAGTACAAAGAAAAAGGGAACAGTGTAAAAGCCGGAACGGAACGGAACAGGCCGGAACAGGCCTTTTATGTAGGAAATTGATTTAAAATATAATGGGATGTGTTAGAGACTCTTGAGAACAATTTTAGGAACAATAATATTTGTGATATAATAATTAATTTACCCTTTAACTACCAAAATAGTGTCCGGAACCAAACATAACAGCCCGGAACAGCACCTTCCCAGAAAACCAGATACACCAAATTCACAAGTCACATGTGACTAAATGTAATATATGTAATCAGCCACAAACCATCCACAGAAACCACATTATATTATCTGTTCCGGCCTTTAATACACTTTTTTATAAAAAGTGACGGAACGGCACCTTCCCAGCAAAATATACAGACCAAATTCACTAGCCACACATAACTAGATGTGATAAGTGTAATCAACCACAAACCATCCACAGAGACCACGTTCCAATACCCGTTCCGGCCTGTAAAATGCTTTTTCATGAAAAGTGACGGAACGGCACCTTACCAGCAAACAAGATACAACAAATTCACCAGTCACACATGACTAAATGTTATAAGTGTAATCAGCCACAAACCATCCACAGAAACCACATTATGAAATCTGTTCCAGCCTTTAATACACTTTTTTTATAAAAAGTGACGGAACGGCACCTTCCCAGCAAAATATACAGACCAAATTCACCAGCCACACATAACTAGATGTGATAAGTGTAATCAACCACAAACCATCCACAGAAACCACGTTCCAATACCCGTTCCGGCCTGTAAAATGCTATTTCATGAAAAGTGACGGAACAGCACCTTACCAGCAAACCAGATACACCAAATTCACCAGTCACACATGACTAAATGTTATAAGTGTAATCAGCCACAAACCATCCACAGAAACCACATTATGATATCTGTTCCGGCCTTTAATACACTTTTGATAAAAAAGTGACGGAACGGCACCTTCTCAGCAAAATATACAGACCAAATTCACCAGCCACACATAACTAGATGTGGTAAGTGTAATCAACCACAAACCATCCACAGAAACCATGTTCCAATACCCGTTCCGGCCTGTAAAATGCTTTTTCATGAAAAGTGAAGGAACAGCACCTTACCAGAAAACCAGATACACCAAATTCATCAGTTACACATAACTAAATGTTATAAGTGTAATCAGCCACAAACCATCCACAGAAACCACATTATGATATCTGTTCCGGCCTTTAATACACTTTTGTTATAAAAAGTGACGGAACAGCACCTTCCCAGCAAAATATACAGACCAAATTCACCATCCACACATAACTAGATGTGATAAGTGTAATCAACCACAAACCATCCACAGAAACCACGTTCCAATACCCATTCCAGCCTGTAAAACGCTTTTTCATGAAAAGTGACGGAACGGCACTTTACCAGCAAACCAGATACACCAAATTCACCAGTCACACATAACTAAATGTTATAAGTGTAATCAGCCACAAACCATCCACAGAAACCACATTATGATATCTGTTCCGGCCTTTAATACACTTTTTTTATAAAAAGTGACGGAACGGCACCTTCCCAGCAAAATATACAGACCAAATTCACCAGCCGCAAATAACTAGATGTGATAAGTGTAATCAACCACAAACCATCCACAGAAACCACGTTCCAATACCCGTTCCGGCTTGTAAAACGCTTTTTCATGAAAAGTGACGGAATGGCACCTTACCAGCAAACCAGATACACCAAAATCACCAGTCACACATGACTAAATGTTATAAGTGTAATCAGCCACAAACCATCCACAGAAACCACATTATGATATCTGTTCCGGCCTTTAATACACTTTTTTTATAAAAAGTGACGGAACGGCACCTTCCCAGCAAAATATACAGACCAAATTCACCAGCCACAAATAACTAGATGTGATAAGTGTAATCAACCACAAACCATCCACAGAAACCACGTTCCAATACCCGTTCCGGCCTGTAAAATGCTTTATCATGGAAAGTGACGGAACGGCACTTTACCAGCAAACCAGATACACCAAATTCACCAGTCACACATAACTAAATGTTATAAGTGTAATCAGCCACAAACCATCCACAGAAACCACATTATGATCTCTGTTCTGGCCTTTAATACACATTTTTTATAAAAAGTGATGGAACGGCACCTTCCCAGCAAAATATACAGACCAAATTCACCAGCCACACATAACTAGATGTGATATGTGTAATCAACCACAAACCATCCACAGAAACCACGTTCCAACATCTAGTTATGTGTGGCTGGTGAATTTGGTCTGTATATTTTGCTGGGAAGGTGCAGTTCCGTCGCTTTTTATAAAAAAGTGTATTAAAGGCTGGAACAGATATCATAATGTTGTTTCTGTGGATGGTTTGTGGCTGATTACACTTATAACATTTAGTTATGTGTAACTGGTGAATTTGGTGTATCTGGTTTGCTGGTAAGGTGCCGTTCCGTCACTTTTCATGAAAAAGCGTTTTACAGGCCGGAACAGGTATTGGAACGTGGTTTCTGTGGATGGTTTGTGGTTGATTACACTTATCACATCTAGTTATGTGTGGCTAGTGAATTTGGTCTGTATATTTTGCTGGGAAGGTGCCGTTCCGTCACTTTTTATAAAAAAAAAAGTGTATTAAAGGCCGGAACAGATATTATAATGTGGTTTCTGTGGATGGTTTGTGGCTGATTACACTTATAACATTTAGTCATGTGTGACTGGTGAATTTGGTGTATCTGGTTTGCTGGTAAGGTGACGTTCCGTCACTTTTCATGAAAAAGCGTTTTACAGGCTGGAACGGGTATTGGAACGTGGTTTCTGTGGATGGTTTGTGGTTGATTACACTTATCACATCTAGTTATGTGTGGCTGGTGAATTTGGTCTGTATATTTTGCTGGAAAGGTGCCGTTCCGTCACTTTTTATAAAAAAGTGTATTATAGGCCGGAACAGATATCATAATGTGGTTTCTGTGGGTGGTTTGTGGCTGATTACACTTATAACATTTACTCATGTGTGACTGGTGAATTTGGTGTATCTGGTTTGCTGGTAAGGTGCCGTTCCGTCACTTTTCATGAAAAAGCGTTTTACAGGCCGGAACGGGTATTGGAACGTGGTTTCTGTGGATGGTTTGTGGTTGATTACACTTATCACATCTAGTTATGTGTGGTTGGTGAATTTGGTCTGTATATTTTGCTGGGTAGGTGCCGTTCCGTAACTTTTTATAATAAAGTGTATTAAAGGCTGGAACAGATATCATTATGTGGTTTCTGTGGATGGTTTGTGGCTGATTACACTTATAACATTTACTCATGTGTGACTGGTGAATTTGGTGTATCTGGTTTGCTGGTAAGGTGCCGTTCCGTCACTTTTCATGAAAAAGCGTTTTACAGGCCGGAACGGGTATTGGAACGTGGTTTCTGTGGATGGTTTGTGGTTGATTACACTTATCACATCTAGTTATGTGTGGTTGGTGAATTTGGTCTGTATATTTTGCTGGGTAGGTGCCGTTCCGTAACTTTTTATAATAAAGTGTATTAAAGGCTGGAACAGATATCATTATGTGGTTTCTGTGGATGGTTTGTGGCTGATTACACTTATAACATTTACTCATGTGTGACTGGTGAATTTGGTGTATCTGGTTTGCTGGTAAGGTGCCGTTCCGTCACTTTTCATGAAAAAGCGTTTTACAGGCCGGAACGGGTATTGGAACGTGGTTTCTGTGGATGGTTTGTGGTTGATTACACTTATCACATCTAGTTATGTGTGGTTGGTGAATTTGGTCTGTATATTTTGCTGGAAAGGTGCCGTTCCGTCACTTTTTATAAAAAAGTGTATTATAGGCCGGAACAGATATCATAATGTGGTTTCTGTGGGTGGTTTGTGGCTGATTACACTTATAACATTTAGTTATGTGTAATTGGTGAATTTGGTGTATCTGGTTTGCTGGTAAGGTGCCGTTCCGTCACTTTTCACGAAAAAGCGTTTTACAGGCCGGAACAGGTATTGGAACGTGGTTTCTGTGGATGGTTTGTGGTTGATTACACTTACCACATCTAGTTATTTGTGGCTGGTGAATTTGGTCTGTATATTTTGCTGGGTAGGTGCCGTTCCGTCACTTTTTATAAAAAAAGTGTATTAAAGGCCGGAACAGATATCATAATGTGGTTTCTGTGGATGGTTTGTGGCTGATTACACTTATAACATTTAGTCATGTGTGACTGGTGAATTTGGTGTATCTTGTTTGCTGGTAAGGTGCCGTTCCGTCACTTTTCATGAAAAAGCATTTTACAGGCCGGAACGGGTATTGGAACGTGGTTTCTGTGGATGGTTTGTGGTTGATTACACTTATCACATCTAGTCATGTGTGACTGATGAATTTGGTGTATCTGGTTTGCTGGTGAGGTGCTGTTCCGTCACTTTGCATGAAAAAGCATTTTACAGGCTGGAACGGATATTGGAACGTGGTTTCTGTGGATGGTTTGTGGTTGATTACACTTATCACATCTAGTTATGTGTAGCTGGTGAATTTGGTCTGTATATGTTGCTAGGAAGGTGCCTTTCCGTCACTTTTTATAAAAAAAGTGTATTAAAGGCCGGAACAGATATCATAATGTGGTTTCTGTGGATGGTTTGTGGCTGATTACACTTATAACATTTACTCATGTGTGACTGGTGAGTTTGGTGTATCTGGTTTGCTGGTAAGGTGCTGTTCCGTCACTTTTCATGAAAAAGTGTTTTACAGGCCGGAACGGGTATTGGAACGTGGTTTCTGTGGATGGTTTGTGGTTGATTACACTTATCACATCTAGTTATGTGTGGCTGGTGAATTTGGTCTGTATATTTTGCTGGAAAGGTGCTGTTCCGTCACTTTTTATAAAAAAGTGTATTATAGGCCGGAACAGATATCATAATGTGGTTTCTGCGGGTGGTTTGTGGCTGATTACACTTATAACATTTAGTTATGTGTGACTGGTGAATTTTGTGTATCTATTTTGCTGGTAAGGTGCCGTTCCGTCACTTTTCACGAAAAAGCGTTTTACAGGCCGGAACTGGTATTGGAACGTGGTTTCTGTGGATGGTTTGTGGCTGATTACACTTATTACATTTAATCACATGTGACTTGTGAATTTGGTGTATTTGGTTTTCTGGGAAGGTGCTGTTCCGGGCTGTTATGTTTGGTTCCGGGCACTATTTTGGTAGTTAAAGGGTTAATTAATTATTATATCACAAATATTCTTGTTCCTAAAATTGTTCTCAAGAGTCTCTAATACATCCCATTATATTTTAAATCAATTTCCTTCATAAAAGGCCTGTTCCGGCCTGTTCCGTTCCGTTCCGGCTTTTACACCGTTCCAAGAAAAAGTGTTTTTGCAACAGGGTTTGCCTTGAGAAGTCTGCAGTTGGCTTTTCCACTATTTTCACAGCTAAATTACATGAAAACAGGGCAAATTAAAGGGACAGTCAACACCAGAATTTTTGTTCTTTAAAAATAAAGATAATCCCTTTATTGCCCATTTCCCAGTTTTGCATAACCAACACAGTTTTAATAATACACATTTTACCTCTGTTATTACCTTGAATCTAAGCTTCTGCTGACTGCCCCCTTATTTCAGTCTGACAGGCTTGCATTTTAGCCAATCAGTGCTCACTCCTAGGTCACTTCACGTGCATGAGTTCAATGTTATCTATATGAAACACATGAAATAATGCCCTCTAGTGGTCAAAATTCTTCAGATTAGAGGTAGTCTTCAAGGTCTAAGAAATTAGCATATGAACCTCCTAGGTTTAGCTTTAAACTAAGAATACCAAGAGAACAAAGCAAAATTGGTGATAAAAGTAAATTGGGAAGTTAAAATGACATGCCCTATTTAAATCATTACAGTTTTTTTGGACTTTAAATAATGAAAGTGTATTGCTAAGTTGTTTTAACACACATAACTAAACATGTATTGCATATATCACAGTGTTTTCTGTCCATCCAATTAGAAATGTGATGCCAATATAACAGCTGCTTATATTATATTCCATATTTTGGAAGCGTGCTGAAAAAATATTATTTTTTAATACAGATTCAAATATGATTAGTAATGAAGAGGAAATCAATGATTTATACTAAGTGCTCTTACACTTTATAGCTGAGAACAAAGAGATTAGATATTCATGAGTTACTGACCTAATTCTATACAAACCATCCCATGTAATGCCCAAATGACCACCTTCCCTGTCTAACGTATAACTTTTCATTTCTTAAAGTTCCCATGACAATACTTTAGGCATAATCCTATCAGCATTATCAATGGAAACTGCTTCTTACCTATAAATGTGCAAGTTTCTCTAAAAAAGAAAGTTTATCTTAGGGAAAGCTCTCACATGCCACACTGCATGACTGTAAATGCCAATTCCTGCTATACACTGAATTTTGTATTATAAATATTTTTTATTTATTTTTGCATGTGCAGTGCAGTTTTATTGCGTTTTCTACTATGTATCAAAATAGATTTTCTCTGTATAATTTCAATACAAATATTTAGCATCGTTCACTGGTCAAGTCCTACAAAAAAAATATGGGAACTCACCAAGATTTCCACCCCCCTAATAATTAATATATATATATAATATAATAATTAATATTGTTTTATACACACGCACACTCTGTATTTATATGTATATAATGTATATAATAATATATGTATATAATGTATATAATAATATATGTATATAATGTATATAATAATATATGTATATAATGTATATAATAATATATGTATATAATGTATATAATAATATATGTATATAATGTATATAATAATATATGTATATAATGTATATAATAATATATGTATATAATGTATATAATAATATATGTATATAATGTATATAATAATATATGTATATAATGTATATAATAATATATGTATATAATGTATATAATAATATATGTATATAATGTATATAATAATATATGTATATAATGTATATAATAATATATGTATATAATGTATATAATAATATATGTATATAATGTATATAATAATATATGTATATAATGTATATAATAATATATGTATATAATGTATATAATAATATATGTATATAATGTATATAATAATATATGTATATAATGTATATAATAATATATGTATATAATGTATATAATAATATATGTATATAATGTATATAATAATATATGTATATAATGTATATAATAATATATGTATATAATGTATATAATAATATATGTATATAATGTATATAATAATATATGTATATAATGTATATAATAATATATGTATATAATGTATATAATAATATATGTATATAATGTATATAATAATATATGTATATAATGTATATAATAATATATGTATATAATGTATATAATAATATATGTATATAATGTATATAATAATATATGTATATAATGTATATAATAATATATGTATATAATGTATATAATAATATATGTATATAATGTATATAATAATATATGTATATAATGTATATAATAATATATGTATATAATCTATTTTTGACATAAACCATAAAAATACTTTATATTTTAGTAAAATACCGGCTGGATTGCAACCCTTCCGCCATTTCCTCTCTCCTTCCCAGAAATGTTTTAAAACATCACAGCCCTACTGAAAGAGGTATGAATAGCTTGCCATCAAATAAAATCCCATTTAGTAATAACACCTTCCCTATCATTTGTCACAGTTGCTACAGCCAGCACAGTGTTGTCTAATTGTATGTAATAGGAGTGACAGCTTCAGATCAATAGATGTTATCTGAATCTGATGGGCTATGCATGTGTTTAAATTTTGTGTTTTACACACCCACACACATACATACACACCCACACACATACATACACACCCACACACATACATACACACCCACACACATACATACACACCCACACACATACATACACACCCACACACATACATACACACCCACACACATACATACACACCCACACACATACATACACACCCACACACATACATACACACCCACACACATACATACACACCCACACACATACATACACACCCACACACATACATACACACCCACACACATACATACACACCCACACACATACATACACACCCACACACATACATACACACCCACACACATACATACACACCCACACACATACATACACACCCACACACATACATACACACCCACACACATACATACACACCCACACACATACATACACACCCACACACATACATACACACCCACACACATACATACACACCCACACACATACATACACACCCACACACATACATACACACCCACACACATACATACACACCCACACACATACATACACACCCACACACATACATACACACCCACACACATACATACACACCCACACACATACATACACACCCACACACATACATACACACCCACACACATACATACACACCCACACACATACATACACACCCACACACATACATACACACCCACACACATACATACACACCCACACACATACATACACACCCACACACATACATACACACCCACACACATACATACACACCCACACACATACATACACACCCACACACATACATACACACCCACACACATACATACACACCCACACACATACATACACACCCACACACATACATACACACCCACACACATACATACACACCCACACACATACATACACACCCACACACATACATACACACCCACACACATACATACACACCCACACACATACATACACACCCACACACATACATACACACCCACACACATACATACACACCCACACACATACATACACACCCACGCACATACATACACACCCACGCACATACATACACACCCACGCACATACATACACACCCACACACATACATACACACCCACACACATACATACACACCCACACACATACATACACACCCACACACATACATACACACCCACACACATACATACACACCCACACACATACATACACACCCACACACATACATACACACCCACACACATACATACACACCCACACACATACATACACACCCACACACATACATACACACCCACACACATACATACACACCCACACACATACATACACACCCACACACATACATACACACCCACGCACATACATCTGTGTTCATACATGTGTTTATATATTGTGTTTTATACACACATATACCCATTCACACATACATACATACGCACCCACACACATACATACACACCCACACACATACATATGTGTTTATATATTGTGTTTTATATACACACACATACATATGTGTTCATACATGTGTTTAAATATTGTGTTTTACACACACACATATATGTGTTCATGCATGTTTTACACACATGCCCACATACACACCCACACACATACATATGTGTTCATGCATGTGTTTATATATTGTGTTTTACACACACGCACAAACACATACATACAGGGAGTGCAGAATTATTAGGCAAGTTGTATTTTTGAGGATTAATTTTATTATTGAACAACAACCATGTTCTCAATGAACCCAAAAAACTCATTAATATCATAGCTGAATAGTTTTGGAAGTAGTTTTTTGTTTGTTTTTAGTTATAGCTATTTTAGGGGGATATCTGTGTGTGCAGGTGACTATTACTGTGCATAATTATTAGGCAACTTAACAAAAAAGAAATATATACCCATTTCAATTATTTATTTTTACCAGTGAAACCAATATAACATCTCAACATTCACAAATATACATTTCTGACATTCAAAAACAAAACAAAAACAAATCAGTGACCAATATAGCCACCTTTCTTTGCAAGGACACTCAAAAGCCTGCCATCCATGGATTCTGTCAGTGTTTTGATCTGTTCACCATCAACATTGCGTGCAGCAGCAACCACAGCCTCCCAGACACTGTTCAGAGAGGTGTACTGTTTTCCCTCCTTGTAAATCTCACATTTGATGATGGACCACAGGTTCTCAATGGGGTTCAGATCAGGTGAACAAGGAGGCCATGTCATTAGATTTTCTTCTTTTATACCCTTTCTTGCCAACCACGCTGTGGAGTACTTGGACGCGTGTGATGGAGCATTGTCCTGCATGAAAATCATGTTTTTCTTGAAGGATGCAGACTTCTTCATGTACCACTGCTTGAAGAAGGTGTCTTCCAGAAACTGGCAGTAGGACTGGGAGTTGAGCTTGACTCCATCCTCAACCCGAAAAGGCCCCACAAGCTCATCTTTGATGATACCAGCCCAAACCAGTACTCCACCTCCACCTTGTTGGCGTCTGAGTCGGACTGGAGCTCTCTGCCCTTTACCAATCCAGCCACTGGCCCATCCATCTGGCCCATCAAGACTCACTCTCATTTCATCAGTCCATAAAACCTTAGAAAAATCAGTCTTGAGATATTTCTTGGCCCAGTCTTGACGTTTCAGCTTGTGTGTCTTGTTCAGTGGTGGTCGTCTTTCAGCCTTTCTTACCTTGGCCATGTCTCTGAGTATTGCACACCTTGTGCTTTTGGGCACTCCAGTGATGTTGCAGCTCTGAAATATGGCCAAACTGGTGGCAAGTGGCATCTTGGCAGCTGCACGCTTGACTTTTCTCAGTTCATGGGCAGTTATTTTGCGCCTTGGTTTTTCCACACGCTTCTTGCGACCCTGTTGACTATTTTGAATGAAACGCTTGATTGTTCGATGATCACGCTTCAGAAGCTTTGCAATTTTAAGAGTGCTGCATCCCTCTGCAAGATATCTCACTATTTTTGACTTTTCTGAGCCTGTCAAGTCCTTCTTTTGACCCATTTTGCCAAAGGAAAGGAAGTTGCCTAATAATTATGCACACCTGATATAGGGTGTTGATGTCATTAGACCACACCCCTTCTCATTACAGAGATGCACATCACCTAATATGCTTAATTGGTAGTAGGCTTTCGAGCCTATACAGCTTGGAGTAAGACAACATGCATAAAGAGGATGATGTGGTCAAAATACTCATTTGCCTAATAATTCTGCACTCCCTGTATGTGTTCATGCATGTGTTTATATATTGTGTTTTATACACACATACAAACACACACACATACAAACACACCCACACACATACATATGTGTTCATGTATGTGTTTATATATTGTGTTTTAAACACACGCACACACATACATATGTGTTCAGGCATGTGTTTAAATATTGTGTTTTACACACACGTGCACACACACATACACAAACACACACACACATACATATGTGTTCATGCATGTTTTACACACACGCCCACATACACACCCACACACATACATATGTGTTCATGCATGTGTTAATATATTGTGTTTTATACACACACACACATATATATATATATGTGTTCATACAT
The DNA here is from genome assembly GCF_027579735.1 of Bombina bombina. Taxonomy (NCBI): domain Eukaryota; kingdom Metazoa; phylum Chordata; class Amphibia; order Anura; family Bombinatoridae; genus Bombina; species Bombina bombina. The sequence goes on along the minus strand of NC_069501.1, from coordinate 306,052,163 downwards.
GTGTTTATATATTGTGTTTTATACACACATACACCCATACACACCCACACACATACATACTCACATACATACACACACACACATACATGTGTTCATGCATGTGTTTAAATATTGTGTTTTAAACACACGTGCACACACACACATACATATGTGTTCATGCATATTTTACACCCACGCACACATACACACCCACACACATACATATGTGTTCATGCATGTGTTTATATATTGGGTTTTACACACAAATACACACATACATGTGTTCATGCATGTGTTTATATATTGTGTTTTACACACACACACACACATATACACACACACACATACATATGTGTTCATGCATGTGTTTATATTTTGGGTTTTACACACATACACACACACACACATACATATATATGTGTTCATGCATGTGTTTATATATTGGGTTTTACACACATACACACACACATACATATGTGTTTATGCATGTGTTTATATTTTGGGTTTTACACACATACACACACACATACATATGTGTTCATGCATGTGTTTATATATTGGGTTTTACACACATACACACATACATATGTGTTTATGCATGTGTTTATATTTTGGGTTTTACACACACACACACACACACACACACACACACACACACATATATGTGTTCATGCATGTGTTTATATATTGGGCTTTACACACATACATATGTGTTTATGCATGTGTTTTATATTTTGGGTTTTACACACATACACACACACACATACATATGTGTTTATGCATGTATTTATATATTGGGTTTTACACACATACATATGTGTTTATGCATGTGTTTATATTTTGGGTTTTACACACATACATATGTGTTCATGCATGTGTTTATATATTGGGTTTTACACACATACATATGTGTTTATGCATGTGTTTATATATATTGGGTTTTACACACATACACACATACATATGTGTTTATGCATGAGTTTATATTTTGGGTTTTACACACATACACACACACACACACACATACATATGTGTTTATGCATGTGTTTATACAGGGAGTGCAGAATTATTAAGCAAGTTGTATTTTTGAGGATTAATTTTATTATTGAACAACAACCATGTTCTCAATGAACCCAAAAAACTCATTAATATCAAAGCTGAATAGTTTTGGAAGTAGTTTTTAGTTTGTTTTTAGTTATAGCTATTTTAGGGGGATATCTGTGTGTGTAGGTGACTATTACTGTGCATAATTATTAGGCAACTTAACAAAAAACAAATATATACCCATTTCAATTATTTATTTTTACCAGTGAAACCAATATAACATCTCAACATTCACAAATATACAATTCTGACATTCAAAAACAAAACAAAAACAAATCAGTGACCAATATAGCCACCTTTCTTTGCAAGGACACTCAAAAGCCTGCCATCCATGGATTCTGTCAGTGTTTTGATCTGTTCACCATCAACATTGCGTGCAGCAGCAACCACAGCCTCCCAGACACTGTTTAGGGAGGTGTACTGTTTTCCCTCCTTGTAAATCTCACATTTGATGATGGACCACAGGTTCTCAATGGGGTTCAGATCAGGTGAACAAGGAGGCCATGTCATTAGATTTTCTTCTTTTATACCCTTTCTTGCCAACCACGCTGTGGAGTACTTGGACGCGTGTGATGGAGCATTGTCCTGCATGAAAATCATGTTTTTCTTGAAGGATGCAGACTTCTTCATGTACCACTGCTTGAAGAAGGTGTCTTCCAGAAACTGGCAGTAGGACTGGGAGTTGAGCTTGACTCCATCCTCAACCCGAAAAGGCCCCACAAGCTCATCTTTGATGATACCAGCCCAAACCAGTACTCCACCTCTACCTTGCTGGCGTCTGAGTCGGACTGGAGCTCTCTGCCCTTTACCAATCCAGCCACGGGCCCATCCATCTGGCCCATCAAGACTCACTCTCATTTCATCAGTCCATAAAACCTTAGAAAAATCAGTCTTGAGATATTTCTTGGCCCAGTCTTGACGTTTCAGCTTGTGTGTCTTGCTCAGTGGTGGTCGTCTTTCAGCCTTTCTTACCTTGGCCATGTCTCTGAGTATTGCACACCTTGTGCTTTTGGGCACTCCAGTGATGTTGCAGCTCTGAAATATGGCCAAACTGGTGGCAAGTGGCATCTTGGCAGCTGCACGCTTGACTTTTCTCAGTTCATGGGCAGTTATTTTGCGCCTTGGTTTTTCCACACGCTTCTTGCGACCCTGTTGACTATTTTGAATGAAACGCTTGATTGTTCGATGATCACGCTTCAGAAGCTTTGCAATTTTAAGAGTGCTGCATCTCTCTGCAAGATATCTCACTATTTTTGACTTTTCTGAGCCTGTCAAGTCCTTTTTTTGACCCATTTTGCCAAAGGAAAGGAAGTTGCCTAATAATTATGCACACCTGATATAGGGTGTTGATGTCATTAGACCACACCCCTTCTCATTACAGAGATGCACATCACCTAATATGCTTAATTGGTAGTAGGCTTTCGAGCCTATACAGCTTGGAGTAAGACAACATGCATAAAGAGGATGATGTGGTCAAAATACTCATTTGCCTAATAATTCTGCACTCCCTGTATATTGAGTTTTACACACATACACATACATATGTGTTCATGCATGTGTTTATATATTGGGTTTTACACACACAGACATACATACACACCCAGACACATACATATGTGTTCATGCATGTGTTTATATATTGGGTTTTACACACACACACAATATTTATAAACTTACAGGCATTTATACATACATTATTGTGATATTTGTATACTAATGGCACCACACTGTATTATGAAACTGGAGTGCCATAATTGTTTTAAAAAAATATCTGCTTATTAGATGCAGAAATCAATTAAAGTAAATTATTTTGGCTGTTTGCCCGGACTTGCTTGTAAACAAATGTTTCTTAAAGCGATACTAAACCCACAATTTTTTCTTTCTTGATTCAGATAGAGCATGCAATTTTAAGCAACGTTCTGATTTACACCTATTATAATTTTTTCTTTGTTCTCTTGCTATCTTTATTTGAAGAAGAAGGCATCTAAGCTAAGGAGCCAGCCAATTTTTGGTTCAGACTTCTGGACAGCACTTGTTTATTGCATTAATCTACCAATCAGCAAGAACAACCCAGGTTGTTTACCAAAAATGCTTATTAGATGCAGAAATCAATTAAAGGGATACTAAAACCATTTTTTCCCCATTATAATTCAGATAGAGCATGCAATTTTAAGCAACTTTCTAATTTACTCCTATTATCAATTTTTCTTCGTTCTCTTGCTATCTTTATTTGAAGAAGAAAGCATCTAAGCTAAGGAGCCAGCCAATTTTTGGTTCAGCACTCTGGACAGCATTTGTTTATTGGTTTATTGCATTAATCCACCAATTGGCAAGAACAACCTAGGTTGTTTACCAAAAATGTGCCGGATTTTAAACTTACATTCTTGCTTTTCAAATGAAGATAGCAATAGAATGAAGAAAAACGGAAAATAGGAGTAAATTAGAAAGTTGCTTAAAATTGAATGCTCTATCTGAATCATAAAATAAAAAAATTGGGGTTCAGTGTCCCTTTAAGTAAATTATTTTGGCTGTTTGCCCGGACTTGCTTGGAAACAAATGTTTCTTAAAGGGATACTAAACCCAATTTTCTTTCTTTCTTGATCCAGATAGAGCATGACATTTTAAGCAACGTTCTGATTTACACCTATTATCATTTTTTTATTTGTTCTCTTAGTATCTTTATTTAAAAAAGCAGGAATGGAAGCTTAAGAGCCTGCCCATTTTTGGTTCAGAACCTGGGTAGCACTTGCTGATTGGTGGCTAAATGTAGCAAACCACCAATCAACAAGATCTACCCAGGTGCTGAACCAAAAATAGGCCAGCTTCTAACCTTACATTCCTGCATTTTCAAATAAAGATAGCAAGATAATGAAGAAAAATTAATAATAAGAGTAAATTAGGAAATTTCTCAAAATTATATGCTGTATCTGAATCATGAAAGAAAAAAAAATTGGGTTTAGTATTCCTTTAATTTTGCACAATATTTGTCTCTATACTTATGTCTATGTTCTGTAATATTTGCTGCCCGCCTACATCTAAATCGCTAATACGCATGTGCTCGCATGCGCTGAGATAACACGTTCAGGGAAATAAATACATATTATTCAACTGACAGCACCACACATGTGCGCTGATGTCACAGTGATTTCACAAAGGTCACAAGCTTCACTTGAAGATTCACTGTATCTAAACAAAATTGTCGCTTGCCTTTCCTCCCTTTAACAGGAGTGGTTCCCAATTGTGTTGCCATCTAAGGGAAGCTGAATTAATGGAGTCTTCCTGAAATTCACACTCATTACATTTGATTTTTTGCTAAGATCCAAAAATATAATGCTGATAAAAATAATTGACTAAACCCTAAAGTCTGCAAGTGCCTAGCGACTAAGCGGTTAACATCTAAAATGCCTCGTTTTCCTGTTTTTTTTTTACTTAGATTTTTTTAACAGCGCATGCGTGCACATGCAATTGCGATGTAGGTGTGGCCATGGCGTCAGTTATTGATAGACAAGTTGGTGTCGAGGGGGAGTGGCTGTACGCATTACGTGGGTCGGAAAACTTAACACAGTAGGCAAATATTACAGAACACCTGCTCTGTTAGTCAATACTGTCTAATTTTGTATCCTTTCTGCCGACTAGCAGGTTGCCTGAATTATGATCGACAGGAGCAGTATACTTTGTTGCAAATTTCTTAAGTGTGCACACTGTAGTGTGACAACAGCAGTGTTTAAAGTGAAGGTCAATTTCGATGAATTAGTGCCCAGTTTTTAATAATCCTAATAAAAACAAGGGCACTTTAATTCATCAAAATTAACATTTCACTACTATTCTTCAAAAATTTACCTTTTAATCCTGACAGCCGCTGCAGCGCTTCCTCCGCCCGTCACAAGACCTCTTTGCGGGTCCAAAATGATGAATCCGGCTTCCTCCAATCATGGCATTGCGTCAGGCCATGATCCCCTGGGGGGAAACCTGTGATTGGAGGAAGCTGGGTTTCATCATTTCTAAAGTAAGAAGAGTCTTCCGACGGCTGGGGGAATCGCTGAAGCGGCTTTCCGAATAAAAAGGTAAGTTTTTGAAGAAAAGGAATAAAATGTCAATTTTGATGAATTAAAATGCCCTTGTTTTTAATAGGTTTATTAAAAACCAAGCACTAATTAATCGAAATTGACCTTCACTTTAATAACTGCAGACCCTGGTTGAATAATGCTAGTGTTTCTCAATACTGGCTCTTTAGGAACATAATGTTCAAATGCCTCTTAAAATCGGAGATGCAAGCATCAAGTCACAATAGTTTTAGAGCAACTTAAAAAACATACATTTGCACAAACTCCTCCCCACCATCTCCTGGGACGGTGTGGAAGGGTTTGTGCAAATTTACACTTTTCAATAAGGGACCTGGAGAAGCTGTCTACCTTGAATAGATTTGCAGCAACTTGATTTCCCACTGGCACAAGATCGTTACAGAGCAGGAGGCACCCAGTCATACAGCATAGCTGGGATTTCTCTCCCCTTTCCCGTGCCTTCAATAGCTGAGCAACTGGTAAGCGTGCACTACTAAATGCTTCAGGCAAGAGGTGGCATTTTCCTGGCTGTTGGATTCTCCTCTATAACATCCCTGCTGATACTTGTCAGGCGCCTCTCTTAGGGCTGTTCAAAAAGCCCGCCTCCACTAGCGCATGCGCCCTCTCTATTTCTTGCAAGATGTCTAAAAATCAGCAGGGAGAGGGAGTATGCGCTATAATTGCTGACAGTGCATGTTCTTTTTTTTCACAGGCAGTAGTGCTGCTGCTTTGTGCTTCCACCGGCCCTGAATAGTGAGGGTTAATTTTGCCAGTGGGAACATAGTTCCCCCCCCCCCCCGGGAAAATAGTGGAGGACCACCGTTCCCAAGCGTTCCCACTGGACTCGACCCCTGGCATTTCCTTTACATACTTAAAGCAGGGCATACCCCTTTGCGAGACGCGCTGTTCTCAAAGTAAAAACTGCCTTTAAATTTTTTCAACAAGGGCTCCATAGTACTGGCAAATGTTTTTATAGTATCTTGCAAGCCCAGAGACCTTTATGGCCCAAGTCTCAAAAATATTGTCAGCATGGAGAAAAATCATCAGCTTATTTGACTGAGTATTATATTGTAAAGTAATTGTCTCTCCTTAACATAAAGCACTTTAATGAACCGCCCTTAAAGGGACATGAAACCCAATTTTTTTCTTTCATGATTTAGAAAGAGCATGTAATTTTAAGCAATTTTCTAATTTACTTCTATTATCTAATTTGCTTTATTCTCTTGATATCTTTTGCTTAAAAGCATATCTAGATAGGCTCAGGGGCTGCACATAGATGACTCGTGTGATTGGCTCACCCATGTGCATTGCTATTTCTTCAACAAATGATATCTAAACAATGAAGCAAATTAGATAATAGAAGTAAATTGGAGTGTTGTTTAAAATTGTATTCTCTACCTGAATCATAAAAGAAAAATCTTGAGTTCAATGTCCCTTTAATGACATAAACAGTTCCCAAGGTAAAAATTGCCTATAAAACACTCCCTGGGGAGCCTCATTATACTTAAATACAAAAGTAATACTGATAAGTCATCCTACAGAACTAGAACATAGAGCTTTACAGAATCGGCCCTTAATCTCCATGGTGCCATCATGATGAAAACTTGAATTCCCTTGTTTTGTTTTTCTTATCTTATCTCCTTTGCTGGGGGCAATTATGGGCAAATAAGTATGTGTTAATAGAATAACAATCTCAAAGTGTTTAATGTCCCTTTACCCAAGATGTTAACATTGTTAAAATAAATTAATCTAAATCATATGATTAGTTATATATCTGAAATATGCATTGTGGTAGGTATGTTAGTCATTATAATCTAGCATAAATCATGGTATTATATGGATGGGTGGGTGAGTTATTTCAAATCTTTACAACAAAAACTTTTCAGGGTAAGTTTTGCTTTTTATAACAATATATTGTATTGTTGCCTTGCTAAATAGAGTCCTTGCCTTTCAGTCATGGTACCATAAATCCTTACAAGATTAGATCTGAGTCACAAAGCCTCCACTGTTTCGTTTATTGCAAATGTGATTTTCCCCAGCAGAATACGGTAAATCATTCATGCACAGGAGACATTCACAGAGTTTCTGCTAGGTGTGGATGTGTTTGATGTCAGAGTAGTATAAGTAAATGGAATCTCATTTTTAGCAGCTCAAGTGTTCTCATTACAGCAGTGCATGGGCAGGACCCACGCAGGTTATTTTTTTGTGTTGGCAATGTGTGCAGATTTTCTACAGGAAGCAGCACACATTCAGCATGTTATGGAATTAATATATGTGCTCAGAAGGCAGAAATAGCTTGTAGATATACTTTATTACCAACAGTATGTGGACACTAGACCATCACACCTATATGAGCTTGTTGAATAACCCATTCCAAAACCATGGGCATTAATATGGAGTTGCCCTATAACAGCTGCAACTCTTCTGGGGGGCTTTCCACAAGATTTGGGAGTGTGTCTGTGGGAATTTATGCCCAATCAGCTAAAAGAGCATTTGTGAGGTCAGGTATTGATGTTAGATGAGGTCTGGATAACAATTGACATACTAATTCATTCCAAAGGTATTCAACGGGGTTGAGGTTATGTACAGGCAACTTGAGTTCCTCCACACCAAATGCATCAAACCATATCTTCATGGACCTCACTTTGTGCACATGGGCACAGTCATGCTGGAACAGGAAAGGTCTTTCCCCAAACTGTTTCAACAAAGTTGGAAGCACCCAATTGTAAAATGTCTTTGTATTTTGTAGCATTAAGATAACCATTCACTGGTACTATGGGGCCTAGCACAAACCTTGAAAAATCTCAGACCATCCTCCACCAAACTTTACAGTAGACACTATGCTTTTCGATAGGTAGTGACCTCCTGGCATCTGCCACACTCAGATTCTTATATCGGACAGTCAGATCATGACGTGTGATTGATTACTCCAGAGAACATCTTTCCACTGCTCCAGAGACTAGTGGAGACGTACTTTACACTACTCCAGACAACTCTTCGCATTGCATATGTTGATGTGAGGCTTGTGTAAAGTTGCTCGGCCATGGAAACACATTTCACAAAGCTCCCAACGCATAGGACTCATGCTGCTGTTGCTTCCAGTGGGAGTAGTGAGAGATACAACAGATGATTGGTGATTTTTGCACTACGCACTTTTTTATATTTATGAACTAGCTATTTCCGCTAATTGAAACCTCAACCCATTACAAAGGGTTAAGGTTGTAGGGATAGCAGACCTCTTTATATTATCTGTCTAATTATTTACACAAAGTCCTCCTTAACTTATTTACTCAAAGACCAATAATTAGAGAAAACAATGGAAATTAGCAATTTCAAATGACAAAATAAAGGTAAAGGGGCTATATGTAAAAAATTTAATAAATTCCGGCAGGTAAAATAGATAATTGGGAACACATTAAAGGGGGTAAAAAAAAAGTCACAATACACTGCGCCTTTAAGTTATAAATACTAGTAACCATTGAATATGTAAGGTGGTTGTAGGACACCACATATGAGTAAATGAAAATATTAAACTAAGGTTCAGGCATACATTTAAGAGATATTAAATAATTTGATACTGTAATATAAAAATTTAGTTATCTATAGTTAAAGAAAACTTGGTAATATACATTAATTATTTATTTTGTCCAATTTCCCTGTAATTTAACTAAAGTGGAAATTTGAAGTGCAGACTCCAGACTTCACAAGCCCAAAACTACTATTTCTTTCATGTAATTGGCAAGAGTCCATGAGCTAGCGACGTATGGGATATACAATCCTACCAGGAGGGGCAAAGTTTCCCAAACCTCAAAATGCCTATAAATACACCCCTCACCATACCCACTCACCACACCCACAACTCAGTTTTACAAACTTTGCCTCCTATGGAGGTGGTGAAGTAAGTTTGTGCTAAGATTTCTATGTTGATATGCTCAGCATTTTTGAAGCCTGTTTCCTCTCAGAGTACAGTGAATGTCAGAGGGATGTGAAGGGAGTATCACCTATTGAATGCAATGGTTTTCCTCACAGGGATCTATTTCATAGGTTCTCTGTTATCGGTCGTAGAGATTCATCTCCTACCTCCCTTTTCAGATCGACGATATACTCTCATATTCCATTATCTCTACTGATAACCGTTTCAGTACTGGTTTGGCTATCTGCTATATGTGGATGGGTGTCTTCAGGTAAGTATGTTTTCATTACTTAAGACACTCTCAGCTATCGTTTGGCACTTTATGTATTTATATAAAGTTTTAAATTTATGTATTGTACTTATATTTGCCATGATTCAGGTTTCATTATATTTCCTTTTGCAGACTGTCAGTTTCATATCTGGGAAATGCATTTTTTAAAAAATGTATTTCTTACCTGGGGTGTAGTCTTTTTTTCAATTGACTGTCATTTTTCAAATTCACGGGCAGAATTAGGCTTGTGAGGGCGCAAAATGCTAATGTTTATTGCGTCATTTTTGGCACAAGATTTTTTGGCGCAAAGTTACGTTCGCAAATTCGTCATTTCCGGCGTCTTAGTTGATGCCGGGTCCTTTCACAAGGTTGTGTCATCTGACGCAAGTGTGTAATTCCCGGACGTTTTTGGCGGCAAAAAATATTTTTCTGTTTGTTGTCCCATTCCTATTTGCCTCTTGCCTTTTTTTATGTCAGAGGGCTATTCTGTTTGCATTTTTTCCCATTCCTGAAACTGCCATATAAGGAAATTGATAATTTTGCTTTATATGTTGTTTTTTTCTCTTACATTTGCAAGATGTTTCAATCTGATCCTGTCTCAGAATTCACTGTTGGATCCCTGCTGCCTGATAACAGTTCTACCAAAGCTAAGTGCATTTGTTGTAAACTTGTGGAGATTATACCTCCAGCTGTGGTTTGTAATAGTTGTCATGATAAACTTTTACATGCAGAAAATGTATCCATCAGTAGTAGTTCATTACATGTTGCTGTTCCCTCAACATCTAATGCACAAGATATACCTGTAAATTTAAAATAATTTATTTCTGATTCTATATAGAAGGCTTTGTCTGCCATTCCGCCTTCTAATAAACGTAAAAGGTCTTTTAAAACTTCTCATAAAGATGATGAATTTTCAAATGACCGAAAACATACTGAATTATCCTTCTCTGATGAGGATCTATCTGATTCAGAAGATCCTGCCTCAGATATTGACACTGATAAATCCTCTTATTTATTTAAATTAGAGTATATTCGTTCTTTGTTAAAAGAAGTGTTGATTACATTGGATATGGAGGAAACTAGTCCTCTTGATATTAAAACTAGTAATCGTTTAAATTCTATTTATAAACCTCCTCTGGTTATTCCAGAGGTTTTTCCAGTTCCTGATGCTATTTCTGATATGATTTCTAAGGAATGGAATACGCCTGGTACTTCTTTTATTCCCTCTTCAAGGTTTAAAAAGTTGTATCCTTTGCCAGAAGTTAGATTGGAGTTTTGGGAAAAGATCCCCAAAGTTGATGGGGCTATCTCTACTCTTGCTAAACGTACTACTATTCCTACAGAAGATAGTACTTATTTTAAAGATCCTTTAGATAGGAAACTTGAATCTTATCTAAGGAAAGCTTATTTATATTCATGTCATCTTCTTAGGCCTGCAATTTCTTTGGCTGATGTTGCAGCTGCTTCAACTTTTTGTTTGGATACTTTAGCGCAACAAGTATTGGATCATGATTTGTCTAGCATTGTTAAGTTGATTCAACATGCTAATAATTTCATTTGTGATGCCATTTTTGATATTATCAAAATTGATGTTAAATCTATGGGGCCCATTTATCAAGCTCCGAACAGAGCTTGAAGGGCCGTGTTTCTGGCAAGTCTTTAGACTCACCAGAAACACCAGTTATGAAGCAGTGGTCTAAAGACCGCTGCTCCATAACCCTGTCCGCCTGCTCTGATGAGGCGGACAGGAATCGCCTGACAGGAATTGGTGGCCAATTGGCCGTGAGTCAGCAGGGGGGCGGCGTTGCACCTGCTGGTGCAATGTTAAATGCGAAGAGTGTATTGCTCTCCACATTCAGCTAGGTCTTGCGGGCCTGATCCGCACTGTCGGATCAGGTCCGCAAGACCTTTGATAAATAGGCCCCAATGTCTTTAGCTATTTTAGCTAGAAGAGCTTTGTGGCTCAAATCTTGGAATGCTGATATGACTTCTAAGTCCAGATTGCTATCTCTTTCTTTCCAAGGTAATAAATTATTTGGTTCTCAGTTGGATTCAATAATTTCAACTGTTACTGGGGGGAAGGGAGTAAATCTAAAGCTTTTAACCGTTTTCGTTCCTTTCGACAAAATAAGGAACATAAATCTAATCCTTCCTCCAAGGAATCTGCTTCCAATTGGAAGCCTTCTTCAAATTGGAATAAATCCAAGCCATTTAAGAGATCAAAACCAGCCCCCAAGTCCGCATGAAGGTGCGGCCCTCATTCCAGCTTAGCTGGTAGGGGGCAGATTAACATTTTTCAAAGATGTTTGAATCCAATGATTTTGGACCAAATTGATCCAGAGTATTGTCTTTCAGGGGTACAGAATAGGATTCAGAGTGAGACCGTGTCAGGGTGCCAGGAATTAGACTGAGACGAGAAGTGCAAAAACCTTTATTAATAGCAAAAAATAATAAAAAGTCCACAAGTCAAATAACAAGCCAGGAATCAAAACCAGAGCTGGTAGTCAGACGAGCTGAGTCAGGAGCCAAAGCGAGTAATCAGACGAGCCGGAATCAGGAACAAGGAGAACAGCAGAGTCAGGAACAAGCCAAGGATCAGGAACCAGGAGGGACGTCAGACAGCCAAGTAATACACAGGAGCTCTCACAAACAGGTCTGAGACAACGCAAGGGCAAAGCATACTGAACAGAGGTCTTTTAAATAGTAAGTGATGACATCACAATTCTGACACTGCATCTTGTCTCACACTGATGATGTACACCAGTCTGGCTATAAAAGGAAGTGCAGGAATTGAGCAGCATCACACAGTATGCACCAGAGTCAGCAAGAGAGGTGAGTAAAATGGCTGTCAGCAGCACATGGCAAACAAAACAGGAAAAAACCCTGACAGACCGCCTGTGAGAAGATTTTTTCTCTCACGCATTCCGGTAAACTCAGTAAAGGCTCAGGATTTTCTGAAGTGTGTTTCAGACCTGGAGTTATCAGGGGTAATCATGCCAGTTCCATTTCAGGAACAGGGTCTGGGGTTTTATTCAAATCTATTCATTGTCCCAAAGAAAGAAAATTCATTCAGACCAGTTTTGGATCTAAAGATTTTGAATCGCTATGTAAGAGTACCAACTTTCAAAATGGTGACTATAAGGACTATTCTGCCTTTTGTTCAGCAAGGGCATTATATGTCCACAATAGACTTACAGGATGCATATCTTCATATTCCGATTCATCCAGATCACTATCAGTTCCTGAGATTCTCTTTTCTAGACAAGCATTACCAATTTGTTGCTCTTCCTTTAGGCCTAGCGACAGCTCCAATAATCTTTTCAAAGGTTCTAGGTGCCCTACTCTCTGTAATCAGAGAGGGGAGTATTGCAGTATTTCCTTATTTGGACGATATCTTGGTACTCGCTCAGTCTTTACGTTCTGCAGAATCTCACATGAATCAACTAGTGTTGTTTCTTCGAAGACATGGTTGGAGGATCAATTTACCAAAAAGTTCTTTGATTCCTCAGACAAGGGTAACCTTTTTAGGTTTCCAGATAGATTCAGTGTCCATGACTTTGTCTCTAACAGACAAGAGACGTTTGAAATTGGTTGCAGCCTGTCGGAACCTTCAGTCTCAGTCATTCCCTTCAGTAGTTATGTGCATGGAAGTTTTAGGTCTCATGACTGCAGCATCGGACACAATCCACTTTGCTTGTTTTCATATGAGACCTCTCCAGCTTTGTATGCTGAACCAATGGTGCAGGGATTATACAAGGATATCACAATTAATATCCTTAAATCCCAATGTTCGACTTTCTCTGACTTGGTGGTTAGATCACCATCGTATAATTTTAGGGGCCTCTTTCGTCCGTCCAACCTGGACTGTGATCACAACAGATGCGAGTCTTTCAGGTTGGGGAGCTGTTTGGGGATCTCTGACAGCACAAGGAGTTTGGAAATCTCAAGAGGAGAGATTACCAATCAATATTTTGGAACTCCGTGCGATTCTCAGGGCTCTTCAATTTTGGTCTCTGTTGAAGAGAGAACCGTTCATTTGTTTTCAGACAGACAACTGTGGCATATGTCAAGCATCAGGTTGGGACTCACAGTCCTCAAGCTATGAAAGAAGTATCTCGGATACTTGTTTGGGCGGAATCCAGCTCCTGTCTAATTTCTGCGGTTCATATCCCAGGTATAGACAATTGGGAAGCAGATTACCTCAGTCGTCAGACTTTACATCCGGAAGAATGGTCTCTCCACTCAGATGTGTTTTCTCAAATTGTTCAGATGTGGGGGCTTCCAGAAATAGATCTGATGGCATCTCATCTAAACAAAAAACTTCCCAGGTACCTGTCCAGGTCCAGGGATCCTCAGGCGGAAGCAGTGGATGCATTGACACTTCCTTGGTGTTATCAACCTGCTTATATTTTCCCGCCTCTAGTTCTTCTTCCGAGAGTGAGCTCCAAGATCATCATGGAGCGTTTGTTTGTGCTGCTGGTAGCTCCAGCATGGCCTCACAGGTTTTAGTATGCGGATCTTGTTCGGATGTCCAGTTGCCAACCTTGGCCACTTGCACTAAGGCCAGACCTTCTATCTCAAGGTCCGTTTTTCCATCAGGATCGCAAATCATTAAATTTGAAGGTATGGAAATTGAACGCTTAGTTCTAAGTCATAGAGGTTTCTCTGACTCAGTGATTAATACTATGTTGCAGGCTCGTAAATCTGTTTCTAGAAAGATTTATTATCGAGTTTGGAAGACTTACATTTCATGGTGTTCTTTTCATAAATTCTCTTGGCATTCTTTTAGAATTCCTAGAATTTTACACTTTCTTCAGGATAGTTTGGATAAAGGTTTGTCTGCAAGATTCTTGAAAGGACAAATCTCTGCTCTTTCTGTTTTATTTCACAGAAAGATTGCTAAACTTCCTGATATTCATTGTTTTGTGCAGGCTTTGGTTCGTATAAAGCCTGTCATAAATCAGTCTCTCCTCCTTGGAGTCTTAATTTAGTTTTGAAGACTTTACAGGCTTCTCCTTTTGAGCCTATGCATTCTTTGGACATTAAACTACTTTCTTGGAAAGTGTTGTTTCTTTTGGCCATCTATTCTGCAATTATCCGCTCTCTCTTGTGAATCTCCTTTTCTGATTTTCCATCAGGATAAGGCGGTTTTGCGGTATTCATTTAAATTCTTACCCAAGGTTGTGAATTCTAACAGCATTAATAGAGAAATTGTTGTCCCTTACTTGTGTTCTAATCCTAAGATTCCTTTGGAGAGATCCTTACATTCTTTGGATGTGGTAAGAGCTTTGAAATATTATGTTGAAGATACTAAATATTTCAGGAAGACTTCTAGTCTATTTGTTATATTTTCTGGTTCTAGGAAAGGTCAGAAGGCTTCTGCTGTTTACTTGGCTTCGTGGTTAAAGTTTTTGATTCATCAAGCTTATTTGGAGTCGGGTCAAGCCCTGCCTCAGAGAATTACAGCTGATTCTACTAGATCAGTCTCTACTTTGTGGGCTTTTAAGAATGAAGCTTTAGTTGATCAGATTTGCAAGGCAGCAACTTGGTCTTCTTTGCATACATTTACTAAATTCTACCATTTTGATGTATTTGCTTCTTCGGAAGCAGTTTTTGGTAGAAAAGTTCTTCAGGCAGTTTCAGTTTGATTCTTCTGCTTATGATTTAAGTTTTTTCCTTTCATCTATGAGAATAAACTTATATTTTGGGTTGTGGATTAATATTTTGAGCGGAAAATGGCTGTTTTTATTTTTATCCCTCCCTCTCTAGTGACTCTTGCGTGGAGTTCCACATCTTGGGTATTGCTATCCCATACGTCACTAGCTCATGGACTCTTGCCAATTACATTAAAGAAAACATAATTTATGTAAGAACTTACCTGATAAATCCATTTCTTTCATATTGGCAAGAGTCTATGAGGCCCACCCTTTTTATGGTGGTTATGATTTTTTTGTATAAAGCACAATTATTTCCAAATACCTTTGTTGATGCTTTTTACTACTTTCTTTATCACCCCACTACTTGGCTATTCGTTAAACTGAATTGTGGTTGTGGTGAACAGTGTATTTATAGGCATTTTGAGGTTTGGGAAACTTTGCCCCTCCTGGTAGGATTGTATACATCATACGTCACTAGCTCATGGACTCTTGCCAATATGAAAGAAATGAATTTATCAAGTTATTTCTTACATAAATTATGTTATTCTACATGGTGATTGTTTACTCACACAAGTAACTCATATATATATATATTTGTTACTTAGCAGACGAAACAGATATCAACATAACAGCTCACATTACTTATGGAAACAAAAACTTTAAACTTATTTCTTCAACATTTAAACAACTAATACAAATTATTTTGATAGACTGAGCTCCCAGCCATTACAAAATGTGGAATTGTCCGGGTTTGGGAGTTCTGACCCTCTTTTCCTCCTGCATTTTTCCCTTTCCTAAAAATGTCCCAGTTTCCAAAGCGCCCAACTCCACCCATGCTATGACCAAACCTGCCCACATAATACTAGCAGCTCTAACCTACGTGTTATGGTTTCACCCACGAAACACAAGTAACTTCGCTCACAAGACTCTCATTTAGCCTCCTAGTCTTGAGAAGTATTGGGCAAATGTTGGGAATTAATTTAACACATTCAGTTTTGTAATATTTTCTGATATGATCAGCTAATTAGTGAGCATTATGAGACATTTTTTCAATGCTTTGTTCCTCTCTTCTTGTAAACTTAATGTCTATTTTATAGTTACGGTAAAGAAAATAGGAAATATAGGCCTCATTACAGTAACTCATTTTCCTTGCTCCACGTGAGAACAAAAACCAATACTACTGCTTTTTTTTCTTATACAAAAAGACTACACTTCCCATAATTACCCAATAAGCACATAAACAATAAGAGAAGAAAGCTGATGAATGATTCCAATAGAAGAAGCTAAGAAAACTCAATAACTTATATTAGAAGTGATAACGTAAGTCTTGACTGGAGGGCACACAACCTTGTGTTTAATTTAAATAACATGTTTAGTAAAGTGCGACTGAGATATTAGAACTAAACCTGTACAGTACAGTGTGAACTTTTAGCTTGTATGATTGTAGCAGCTAAACAAAATACGTTAATAAAGTCGCCTTACTTTAAAAACACAGTTTACATAGTGCAGTGTTTAAAAAATGCACTTTTGTAAACCGAAAAAACTTGCTGCTACTGCGCTGTTAAAATACCTAATATACTATTTAACTGTATAATACATATGTGTAACACACTATATACACATTCACAATATACACACAATTCTCATACAGGTTTATCATTCATGTACAAGATTTACTAATGTATTGTAACAAAATGGTCTCAGTTCACACGTGTACATTTTATTGTATTGTCATTCAATACTATCTAAACGGGATCATTTACATTAAACCCCACTGCACATGGTGATGCTGATATGAACATTCCGCTACTGGCAGAGAACTCTCACATCCCACAGTGAACTGTGCTAAAGTGCCGTCAAACAATCAATCCCTGTAGAACATTTCACTTGCAATTTTGATTGCAATGCGGTTACCTTTACATCATAGCGCTATTGGGTGGGTTGGCTTTGAAATGGGCACAGTTTTCCAGGTCACACTTATAAGTAAAAGGGCTTACACAAATCATTATTAAAGGGACATTCCAGAAAAAACTTAAAGGGACAATAAACTCCTGGGTACAACTTCAGTAACATAGTTACTACTCACCATGCTGGTGGTTTTTCTCCGGTACCTCGAAAGGCAGGTGTAAGATATTAATATTAGTGATATAATGTATTTCCACTAAGCAACTCAGCTATATCAATAAAATCTTTAAAAATTGATAATGGATAGATACAATAGAAAATACAAAAAGCAAGGTTGCGCCTATTTAGTTTAACCTGAATACCAGGTCAAAAAAAATTGTCTAAAAGTGGAAATTACAAATCTAAACTATACTTGACTATAAATAAATTTTAAATGATAATAAAAGGGAGATGGAGTGGATTTAGTTAAAATAATTTATTAAAAATATATTATTAAAACATTTTTTATTATTAAAAATCCATAGAAGTTAATAGTGATCCTTTAATACATTTCAATATGACAGATCTCAACTGTTACATAGAATAATACAGACTATAACAATATTTAAAAAATAAGATAAATTATGTAAAAAAGTAAAAAAGTAGATTGGCCAATCAGAAAAAAGTGCAATATAAAATATATTTTAAATAAATTGGACACATTGCATCAGTAACCTAAGGGAACCATTCGAGCAATATCTGCAATAAATAAAATATATATATATATGCGTATTCTAAAATAAAATCTGTATTGTGTTTTATGTAATATGGTATATGTCGGTGTAAATTGTGTATATTGGAATATGTGGATAGTTATTTATACTATTAGTCTCAAAATCTTTTTATAACTATCCTTAAAACTTATAATATCTAAGATGTGCTATATTCACTGTGGATCTCCAAATATTTGTGGATGATCTTATTTGTATCGTATTGTCCACTTTGTGACAAGATAAGGCAAAAGTTCCTTTTCCAATGTTAATGATATCCAGATAGGAGAAAATTATATGTTAAGTCTCTGATGGTGTGTTCTGCTAATACCGGTAAAAGCTATCTTTATAATGTGATCCTTTATTTAGGATAAAATCCAAGTTGAAGAAAAGTCTTACTGTTTTAAGTTTGGAGCAGGGACGTGATCCTAGGTTTCCATGGACTTTTTTGAAACACCCGCTCTCTTTTTTGGCAGCGTCTAAACTCACGCTGGCGGAAGTGTATGTCTCAACTCAGGATGGTCCGTCCTTAGCAGTCTAGTGACGGAAGACTGCTAAGGACGGACCATCCTGAGTTGAGACATACACTTCCGCCAGCGTGAGTTTAGACGCTGCCAAAAAAGAGAGCGGGTGTTTCAAAAAAGTCCATGGAAACCTAGGATCACGTCCCTGCTCCAAACTTAAAACAGTAAGACTTTTCTTCAACTTGGATTTTATCCTAAATAAAGGATCACATTATAAAGATAGCTTTTACCGGTATTAGCAGAACACACCATCAGAGACTTAACATATAATTTTCTCCTATCTGGATATCATATTAACATTGGAAAAGGAACTTTTGCCTTATCTTGTCACAAAGTGGACAATACGATACGAATAAGATCATCCACAAATATTTGGAGATCCACAGTGAATATAGCACATCTTAGATATTATAAGTTTTAAGGATAGTTATAAAAAGATTTTGAGACTAATAGTATAAATAACTATCCACATATTCCAATATACACAATTTACACCGACATATACCATATTACATAAAACACAATACAGATTTTATTTTAGAATACGCATATATATATTTCTTTCATGTAATTAGCAAGAGTCCATGAGCTAGTGACGTATGGGATATACATTCCTACCAGGAGGGGCAAAGTTTCCCAAACCTCAAAATGCCTATAAATAGACCCCTCACCACACCCACAAATCAGTTTTACAAACTTTGCCTCCTATGGAGGTGGTGAAGTAAGTTTGTGCTAGATTCTACGTTGATATGCGCTCCGCAGCAGGTTGGAACCCGGTTTTCCTCTCAGCGTGCAGTGAATGTCAGAGGGATGTGAGGAGAGTATTGCCTGTTTGAATTCAATGATCTCCTTCTACGGGGTCTATTTCATAGGTTCTCTGTTATCGGTCGTAGAGATTCATCTCTTACCTCCCTTTTCAGATCGACGATATACTCTTATATATATACCATTACCTCTGCTGATTTTCGTTTCAGTACTGGTTTGGCTTTCTACAAACATGTAGATGAGTGTCCTGGGGTAAGTAAGTCTTATTTTCTGTGACACTCTAAGCTATGGTTGGGCACTTTTTTAATAAAGTTCTAAATATATGTATTCAAACATTTATTTGCCTTGACTCAGGATGTTCAACATTCCTTATTTTCAGACAGTCAGTTTCATATTTGGGATAATGCATTTGAATCAATCATTTTTCTTACCTTAAAAATTTGACTTTTTTTTCCCTGTGGGCTGTTAGGCTCGCGGGGGCTGAAAATGCTTCATTTTATTGCGTCATTCTTGGCGCTGACTTTTTTGGCGCAAAAAATCTTTTCTGTTTCCGGCGTCATACGTGTCGCCGGAAGTTGCGTCATTTTTTGACGTTCTTTTGCGCTAAAAATGTCGGCATTCCGGATGTGGCGTCATTTTTGGCGCCAAAAGCATTTAGGCGCCAAATAATGTGGGCGTCTTATTTGGCGCTAAAAATAAAAATATGGGCGTCGCTTTTGTCTCCACATTATTTAAGTCTCATTTTTCATTGCTTCTGGTTGCTAGAAGCTTGTTCCTTGGCATTTTTTCCCATTCCTGAAACTGTCATTTAAGGAATTTGATCAATTTTGCTTTATATGTTGTTTTTTCTCTTACATATTGCAAGATGTCTCACGTTGCATCTGAGTCAGAAGATACTTCAGGAAAATCGCTGTCTGGTGCTGGAACTACCAAAGCTAAGTGTATCTGCTGTAAACTTTTGGTAGCTGTTCCTCCAGCTGTTGTTTGTATTAATTGTCATGACAAACTTGTTAATGCAGATAATATTTCCTTTAGTAAAGTACCATTGTCTGTTGCAGTTCCTTCAACATCTAAGGTGCAGAGTGTTCCTGATAACATAAGAGATTTTGTTTCTGAATCCATCAAGAAGGCTATGTCTGTTATTCCTCCTTCTAGTAAACATAAAAAATCTTTTAAAACTTCTCTTTATACAGATGAATTTTTAAATGAACATCATCATTCTGATTCTAATGACTCTTCTGGTTCAGAGGATTCTGTCTCAGAGGTTGATGCTGATAAATCTTCATATTTATTTAAAATGGAATTTATTCGTTCTTTACTTAAAGAAGTACTAATTGCTTTAGAAATTGAGGATTCTGGTCCTCTTGATACTAAATCTAAACGTTTAGATAAGGTTTTTAAATCTCCTGTGGTTATTCCAGAAGTTTTTCCTGTTCCTGGTGCTATTTCTGAAGTAATTTCCAGAGAGTGGAATAATTTGGGTAATTCATTTACTCCTTCTAAACGTTTTAAGCAATTATATCCTGTGCCATCTGACAGTTAGAATTTTGGGACAAAATCCCTAAAGTTGATGGGGCTATTTCTACCCTTGCTAAACGTACTACTATTCCTACGGCAGATGGTACTTCGTTTAAGGATCCTTTAGATAGGAAAATGGAATCCTTTCTAAGAAAAGCTTATCTGTGTTCAGGTAATCTTCTTAGACCTGCTATATCATTGGCTGATGTTGCTGCAGCTTCAACTTTTTGGTTGGAAACTTTAGGGCAACAAGTAACAGATCATGATTCTCATAATATTATTATTCTTCTTCAACATGCTAATAATTTTATCTGTGATGCCATTTTTGATATTATCAGAGTTGATGTCAGGTTTATGTCTCTAGCTATTTCTCCAACATTGATGTGTCCGGTCCACGGCGTCATCCTTACTTGTGGGATATTCTCTTCCCCAACAGGAAATGGCAAAGAGTCCCAGCAAAGCTGGTCACATGATCCCTCCTAGGCTCCGCCCACCCCAGTCATTCTCTTTGCCGTTGCACAGGCAACATCTCCACGGAGATGGTTAAGAGTTTTTTGGTGTTTAAATGTAGTTTTATTCTTCTATCAAGTGTTTGTTATTTTAAAATAGTGCTGGTATGTACTATTTACTCTGAAACAGAAAAGGATGAAGATTTCTGTTTGTAAGAGGAAGATGATTTTAGCAGACAGTAACTAAAATCGATTGCTGTTTCCACACAGGACTGTTGAGATGAAGTAACTTCAGTTGGGGAAAACAGTTAGCAGTCTTTTCTGCTTAAGGTATGACTAGCCATATTTCTAACAAGACCATGTAATGCTGGAAGGCTGTCATTTCCCCTCATGGGGACCGGTAAGCCATTTTCTTAGTTAAACATAAAAGAATAAAGGGCTTCAAAAAGGGCTTAAAAACTGGTAGACATTTTTCTGGGCTAAAACAATTGCTTTACTAGGCATATTATGCAGATTCTAACTAATTATTGGTATTATAATCTTGGGGAACGTTTAGAAAAACGGCAGGCACTGTGTTGGACACCTTTTTCAGATGGGGGCCTTTCTAGTTATAGACAGAGCCTCATTCTGGGACTGTATAGGGGTTAAATGTAAAAACGGCTCCGGTTCCGTTAATTTAAGGTTTAAAGCTATGAAATTTGGTGTGCAATACTTTTAATGCTTTAAGACACTGTGGTGAAATTTTGGTGAATTTTGAACAATTCCTTCATACTTTTTCACATATTCAGTAATAAAGTGTTTTCAGTTTGAAATTTAAAGTGACAGTAACGGTTTTATTTTAAAACGTTTTTTTGTGCTTTGTTGACAAGTTTAAGCCTGTTTAACATGTCTGTACCATCAGATAAGCTATGTTCTATATGTATGAAAGCCAATGTGTCTCCCCATTTAAATTTATGTGATAATTGTGCCATAGTGTCCAAACAAAGTAAGGACAGTAATGCAACAGATAATGATATTGCCCAAGATGATTCCTCAAATGAGGGGAGTAAACATGATACTACATCATCCCCTACTGTGTCTACACCAGTTATGCCCACACAGGAGGCCCCTAGTACATCTAGTGCGCCAATACTTATTACCATGCAACAATTAACGGCTGTAATGGATAACTCCATAGCAAATCTTTTATCCAAAATGCCTACTTATCAGAGAAAGCGCGATTGCTCTGTTTTAAACACTGAAGAGCAAGAGGACGCTGATGATAACTGTTCTGACATACCCTCACACCAATCTCAAGGGGCCATGAGGGAGGTTTTGTCTGATGGAGAAATTTCAGATTCAGGAAAAATTTCTCATCAAGCTGAACCTGATGTTGTGACATTTAAATTTAAATTAGAACATCTCCGCGCACTGCTTAAGGAGGTGTTATCTACTCTGGATGATTGTGACAATTTGGTCATTCCAGAGAAATTATGTAAAATGGACAAGTTCCTAGAGGTTCCGGTGCCCCCCGACGCTTTTCCTATACCCAAGCGGGTGGCGGACATAGTAAATAAAGAGTGGGAAAGGCCCGGCATACCTTTTGTTCCCCCCCCCTATATTTAAGAAATTATTTCCTATAGTCGACCCCAGAAAGGACTTATGGCAGACAGTCCCCAAGGTCGAGGGGGCGGTTTCTACTCTAAATAAACGCACTACTATTCCTATCGAAGATAGTTGTGCTTTCAAAGATCCTATGGATAAGAAATTAGAGGGTTTGCTTAAAAAGATTTTTTTTACAGCAAGGTTACCTTCTACAACCAATTTCATGCATTGTTCCTGTCACTACGGCAGCGTGTTTCTGGTTCGAGGAACTAGAAAAATCGCTCAGTAAAGAATCTTCGTATGAGGAGGTTATGGACAGAGTTCAAGCACTTAAATTGGCTAACTCTTTTGTTTTAGATGCCGCTTTGCAATTAGCTAGATTAGCGGCGAAAAATTCAGGGTTTGCTGTTGTGGCGCGCAGAGTGCTTTGGCTAAAGTCTTGGTCAGCGGATGTGTCTTCCAAGACAAAATTGCTTAACATTCCTTTCAAAGGTAAAACATTATTTGGACCTGATTTGAAAGAGATTATTTCAGACATCACTGGGGGAAAGGGCCACACCCTCCCACAGGATAGGTCTTTTAAGGCTAATAATAAGCCTAATTTTCGTCCCTTTCGCAGAAACGGACCAGTCTCTAATTCTGTATCCTCTAAGCAAGAGGGTAATACTTCACAACCCAAACCAGCCTGGAAACCAATGCAAGGCTGGAACAAGGGTAAGCAGGCCAAGAAGCCTACCACTGCTACCAAAACAGCATGAAGGGATAGCCCCCGATCCGGGACCGGATCTAGTGGGGGGCAGACTTTCTCTCTTTGCTCAGGCTTGGGCAAGAGATGTTCAGGATCCTTGGGCGCTAGAAATAGTTTCTCAAGGTTATCTCCTGGAATTCAAGGAACTACCCCCAAGGGGAAGGTTCCACAGGTCTCAATTATCTTCAAACCAAATAAAGAGACAGGCATTCTTACATTGTGTAGAAGACCTGTTAAAGATGGGAGTGATACATCCAGTTCCAATAAGAGAACAAGGAATGGGATTTTATTCCAATCTGTTCATAGTTCCCAAAAAAGAGGGAACATTCAGACCAATTTTGGATCTAAAGATCCTAAACAAATTTCTCAGGGTACCATCGTTCAAAATGGAAACTATTCGAACGATCCTACCTACTATCCAGGAAAATCAATTTATGACTACCGTGGATTTAAAGGATGCGTACCTACATATTCCTATCCACAAGGAACATCATCAGTTCCTAAGGTTCGCTTTTCTGGACAAGCATTACCAGTTTGTGGCACTTCCATTTGGATTAGCCACTGCTCCAAGGATTTTCACAAAGGTACTAGGGTCCCTTCTAGCGGTTCTAAGACCAAGGGGCATTGCAGTAGTACCTTACTTGGATGACATCCTGATTCAAGTGTCGTCCCTGTCAAAAGCAAAGGCTCATACGGACATCGTCCTAGCCTTTCTCAGATCTCACGGATGGAAAGTGAACAAGGAAAAAAGTTCTCTGTCCCCGTCAACAAGAGTTCCCTTCTTGGGAACAATAATAGATTCCTTAGAAATGAGGATATTTCTGACAGAGGTCAGAAAATCAAAACTTCTAAGCTCTTGTCAAGTACTTAATTCTGTTCCTCGTCCTTCCATAGCGCAGTGCATGGAAGTAATAGGATTGATGGTTGCAACAATGGACATAGTTCCTTTTGCACGAATTCATCTAAGACCATTACAACTGTGCATGCTCAGACAGTGGAATGGGGATTATACAGACTTGTCTCCGATGATTCAAGTAGATCAAAAGACCAGAGATTCACTCCGTTGGTGGCTGACCCTGGACAATCTGTCACAGGGAATGAGCTTCCGCAGACCAGAGTGGGTCATTGTCACGACCGACGCCAGCCTAGTGGGCTGGGGCGCGATCTGGGAATCCCTGAAAGCTCAGGGTCTATGGTCTCGGGAAGAGTCTCTTCTCCCGATAAACATTCTGGAACTGAGAGCGATATTCAATGCTCTCAGAGCTTGGCCTCAACTAGCAAAGGCCAAATTCATAAGGTTTCAGTCAGACAACATGACGACCGTTGCATATATCAATCATCAGGGGGGAACAAGGACTTCCCTGGCGATGAAAGAAGTGACCAAGATAATTCAATGGGCGGAGGATCACTCCTGCCACTTGTCTGCGATCCACATCCCAGGAGTGGAAAATTGGGAAGCGGATTTTCTGAGTCGTCAGACATTCCATCCGGGGGAGTGGGAACTCCATCCGGAAATCTTTGCCCAAATAACTCAATTATGGGGCATTCCAGACATGGATCTGATGGCGTCTCGTCAGAACTTCAAGGTTCCTTGCTACGGGTCCAGATCCAGGGATCCCAAGGCGACCCTAGTAGATGCACTAGTAGCACCTTGGACCTTCAACCTAGCTTATCTATTCCCACCGTTTCCTCTCATCCCCAGGCTGGTAGCCAGGATCAATCAGGAGAGGGCCTCGGTGATCTTGATAGCTCCTGCGTGGCCACGCAGGACTTGGTATGCAGACCTGGTGAATATGTCATCGGCTCCACCATGGAAGCTACCTTTGAGACAGGACCTTCTTGTTCAGGGTCCATTCGAACATCCGAATCTGGTTTCCCTCCAACTGACGGCTTGGAGATTGAACGCTTGATTTTATCAAAGCGTGGGTTTTCAGATTCTGTAATAGATACTCTGATTCAGGCTAGAAAGCCTGTAACTAGAAAAATTTACCATAAAATATGGAAAAAATATATCTGTTGGTGTGAATCTAAAGGATTCCCATGGAACAAGATAAAAATTCCTAAGATTCTATCCTTTCTACAAGAAGGTTTGGAGAAAGGATTATCTGCAAGTTCTCTGAAGGGACAGATCTCTGCTTTATCTGTTTTACTTCACAAAAGACTGGCAGCTGTGCCAGATGTTCAAGCATTTGTTCAGGCTCTGGTTAGGATCAAGCCTGTTTACAGACCTTTGACTCCTCCCTGGAGTCTAAATCTAGTTCTTTCAGTTCTTCAAGGGGTTCCGTTTGAACCCTTACATTCCGTAGATATTAAGTTATTATCTTGGAAAGTTTTGTTTTTGGTTGCAATTTCTTCTGCTAGAAGAGTTTCAGAGTTATCTGCTCTGCAGTGTTCTCCGCTATATCTGGTGTTCCATGCAGATAAGGTGGTTTTGCGTACTAAGCCTGGTTTTCTTCCGAAAGTTGTTTCCAACAAAAATATTAACCAGGAGATAGTTGTACCTTCTTTGTGTCCGAATCCAGTTTCAAAGAAGAAACGTTTGTTACACAATTTGGATGTAGTCCGTGCTCTAAAATTCTATTTAGAGGCTACTAAAGATTTCAGACAAACATCTTCCTTGTTTGTTGTTTATTCTGGTAAAAGGAGAGGTCAAAAAGCGACTTCTACCTCTCTTTCCTTTTGGCTTAAAAGCATTATCCGATTGGCTTATGAGACTGCCGGACGGCAGCCTCCTGAAAGAATCACAGCTCACTCCACTAGGGCTGTGGCTTCCACATGGGCCTTCAAGAACGAGGCTTCTGTTGACCAGATATGTAAGGCAGCGACTTGGTCTTCACTGCACACTTTTGGCAAATTTTACAAATTTTATACTTTTGCTTCTTCGGAGGCTATTTTTGGGAGAAAGGTTTTGCAAGCCATGGTGCCTTCCATTTAGGTGACCTGATTTGCTCCCTCCCTTCATCCGTGTCCTAAAGCTTTGGTATTGGTTCCCACAAGTAAGGATGACGCCGTGGACCGGACACACCAATGTTGGAGAAAACAGAATTTATGCTTACCTGATAAATTACTTTCTCCAACGGTGTGTCCGGTCCACGGCCCGCCCTGGTTTTTTAATCAGGTCTGATGAATTATTTTCTCTAACTACAGTCACCACGGTATCATATGGTTTCTCCTATATATATTTCCTCCTGTCCGTCGGTCGAATGACTGGGGTGGGCGGAGCCTAGGAGGGATCATGTGACCAGCTTTGCTGGGACTCTTTGCCATTTCCTGTTGGGGAAGAGAATATCCCACAAGTAAGGATGACGCCGTGGACCGGACACACCGTTGGAGAAAGTAATTTATCAGGTAAGCATAAATTCTGTTTTTAGCTAGAAGAGCTTTATGGCTTAAAACTTGGAATGCTGATATGTCTTCTAAATCAACTCTACTTTCCCTTTCTTTCCAGGGTAACAAATTATTTGGTTCTCAGTTGGATTCTATTATCTCAACTGTTACTGGTGGGAAAGGAACTTTTTTACCACAGGATAAAAAATCTAAGGGTAAAAACAGGGCTAATAATCGTTTTCGTTCCTTTCGTTTCAACAAAGAACAAAAGCCTGATCCTTCTTCCTCAGGAGCAGTTTCAGTTTGGAAACCATCTCCAGTCTGGAATAAATCCAAGCCTTCTAGAAAAGCAAAGCCAGCTTCTAAGTCCACATGAAGGTGCGGCCCTCATTCCAGCTCAGCTGGTAGGGGGCAGGTTACGTTTTTTCAAAGAAATTTGGATCAATTCTGTTCACAATCTTTGGATTCAGAACATCGTTTCAGAAGGGTACAGAATTGGTTTCAAGATAAGACCTCCTGCAAAGAGATTTTTTCTTTCCCGTGTCCCAGTAAATCCAGTGAAAGCTCAAGCATTTCTGAAATGTGTTTCAGATCTAGAGTTGGCTGGAGTAATTATGCCAGTTCCAGTTCTGAAACAGGGGCTGGGGTTTTATTCGAATCTCTTCATTGTACCAAAGAAGGAGAATTCCTTCAGACCAGTTCTGGATCTAAAAATATTGAATCGTTATGTAAGGATACCAACATTCAAAATGGTAACTGTAAGGACTATCTTGCCTTTTGTTCAGCAAGGGCATTATATGTCCACAATAGATTTACAGGATGCATATCTGCATATTCCGATTCATCCAGATCACTATCAGTTCCTGAGATTCTCTTTCCTGGACAAGCATTACCAGTTTGTGGCTCTGCCGTTTGGCCTAGCTACAGCTCCAATAATTTTTACAAAGGTTCTCGGTGCCCTTCTGTCTGTAATCAGAGAACAGGGTATTGTGGTATTTCCTTATTTGGACGATATCTTGGTACTTGCTCAGTCTTTACATTTAGCAGAATCTCATATGAATCGACTTGTGTTGTTTCTTCAAGATCATGGTTGGAGGATCAATTCACTAAAAAGTTCATTGATTCCTCAGACAAGGGTAACCTTTCTGGGTTTCCAGATAGATTCAGTGTCCATGACTCTGTCTTTGACAGACAAGAGACGTCTGAAATTGATTTCAGCTTGTCGAAACCTTCAGTCACAATCATTCCCTTCGGTAGCCTTATGCATGGAAATTCTAGGTCTTATGACTGCTGCATCGGACGCGATCCCCTTTGCTCGTTTTCACATGCAACCTCTTCAGCTCTGTATGCTGAATCAATGGTGCAGGGATTACACAAAGATATCTCAATTAATATCTTTAAAACCGATTGTACGACACTCTCTGACGTGGTGGACAGATCACCATCGTTTAATTCAGGGGGCTTCTTTTGTTCTTCCGACCTGGACTGTAATTTCAACAGATGCAAGTCTTACAGGTTGGGGAGCTGTGTGGGGATCTCTGACGGCACAAGGAGTTTGGGAATCTCAGGAGGTGAGATTACCGATCAATATTTTGGAACTCCGTGCAATTTTCAGAGCTCTTCAGTCTTGGCCTCTTCTGAAGAGAGAATTGTTCATTTGTTTTCAGACAGACAATGTCACAACTGTGGCATACATCAATCATCAAGGAGGGACTCACAGTCCTCTGGCTATGAAAGAAGTATCTTGAATTCTGGTTAGAGCGGAATCCAGCTCCTGTCTAATCTCTGCGGTTCATATCCCAGGTATAGACAATTGGGAAGCGGATTATCTCAGTCGCCAAACGTTGCATCCGGGCGAATGGTCTCTTCACCCAGAGGTATTTCTTCAGATTGTTCAAATGTGGGAACTTCCAGAAATAGATCTGATGGCGTCTCATCTAAACAAGAAACTTCCCAGGTATCTGTCCAGATCCCGGGATCCTCAGGCGGAGGCAGTGGATGCATTATCACTTCCTTGGAAGTATTATCCTGCCTATATCTTTCCGCCTCTAGTTCTTCTTCCAAGAGTAATCTCCAAGATTCTGAAGGAATGCTCGTTTGTTCTGCTGGTAGCTCCGGCATAGCCTCACAGGTTTTGGTATGCGGATCTTGTCCGGATGGCCTCTTGCCAACCGTGGACTCTTCCGTTAAGACCAGACCTTCTGTCGCAAGGTCCTTTTTTCCATCAGGATCTCAAATCCTTAAATTTAAAGGTATGGAGATTGAACGCTTGATTCTTGGTCAAAGAGGTTTCTCTGACTCTGTGATTAATACTATGTTACAGGCTCGTAAATCTGTATCTAGAGAGATATATTATAGAGTCTGGAAGACTTATATTTCTTGGTGTCTTTCTCATCATTTTTCTTGGCATTCTTTTAGAATACCGAGAATTTTACAGTTTCTTCAGGATGGTTTAGATAAGGGTTTGTCCGCAAGTTCCTTGAAAGGACAAATCTCTGCTCTTTCTGTTCTTTTTCACAGAAAGATTGCTAATCTTCCTGATATTCATTGTTTTGTACAAGCTTTGGTTCATATAAAATCTGTCATTAAGTCAATTTCTCCTCCTTGGAGTTTGAATTTGGTTCTGGGGGCTCTTTAAATTACTTTCTTGGAAAGTTTTGTTCCTTTTGGCGATCTCTTCTGCCAGAAGAGTCTCTGAATTATCTGCTCTTTCTTGTGAGTCTCCTTTTCTGATTTTTCATCAGGATAAGGCGGTGTTGCGAACTTCTTTTCAATTTTTACCTAAGGTTGTGAATTCCAACAACATTTGTAGAGAAATTGTGGTTCCTTCATTATGTCCTAATCCTAAGAATTCTAAGGAGAAATCGTTGCATTCTTTGGATGTTGTTAGAGCTTTGAAATAATATGTTGAAGCTACTAAATCTTTCCGAAAGACTTCTAGTCTATTTGTTATCTTTTCCGGTTCTAGAAAAGGCCAGAAAGCTTCTGCCATTTCTTTGGCATCTTGGTTGAAATCTTTAATTCATCATGCCTATGTTGAGTCGGGTAAAACTCCACCTCAAAGGATTACAGCTAATTCTACTAGGTCAGTTTCTACTTCCTGGGCGTTTAGGAATGAAGCTTCGGTTGATCAGATTTGCAAAGCAGCAACTTGGTCCTCTTTGCATACTTTTACTAAATTCTACCATTTTGATGTGTTTTCTTCTGAAGCAGTTTTTGGTAGAAAAGTACTTCAGGCAGCGGTTTCAGTTTGAATCTTCTGCTTATGTTTTCATTAAACTTTATTTTGGGTGTGGATTATTTTCAGCAGGAATTGGCTGTCTTTATTTTATCCCTCCCTCTCTAGTGACTCTTGCGTGGAAAGATCCACATCTTGGGTAGTCATTATCCCATACGTCACTAGCTCATGGACTCTTGCTAATTACATGAAAGAAAACATAATTTATGTAAGAACTTACCTGATAAATTCATTTATTTCATATTAGCAAGAGTCCATGAGGCCCACCCTTTTTGTGGTGGTTATGATTTTTTTGTATAAAGCACAATTATTCCAATTCCTTATTTTATATGCTTTTGCACTTTTTTTCTTATCACCCCACTTCTTGGCTATTCGTTAAACTGATTTGTGGGTGTGGTGAGGGGTGTATTTATAGGCATTTTGAGGTTTGGGAAACTTTGCCCCTCCTGGTAGGAATGTATATCCCATACGTCACTAGCTCATGGACTCTTGCTAATATGAAAGAAATGAATTTATCAGGTAAGTTCTTACATAAATTATGTTATTTTTTATTTATTGCAGATATTGCTCGAATGGTTCCCTTAGGTTACTGATGCAATGTGTCCAATTTATTTAAAATATATTTTATATTGCACTTTTTTCTGATTGGCCAATCTACTTTTTTACTTTTTTACATAATTTATCTTATTTTTTAAATATTGTTATAGTCTGTATTATTCTATGTAACAGTTGAGATCTGTCATATTGAAATGTATTAAAGGATCACTATTAACTTCTATGGATTTTTAATAATAAAAAATGTTTTAATAATATATTTTTAATAAATTATTTTAACTAAATCCACTCTATCTCCCTTTTATTATCATTTAAAATTTATTTATCGTCAAGTATAGTTTAGATTTGTAATTTCCACTTTTAGACAATTTTTTTTTGACCTGGTATTCAGGTTAAACTAAATAGGCGCAACCTTGCTTTTTGTATTTTCTCCGGTACCTGCAGCTCCCTTTAAAACCTTTCTTTTTTTTTAACCCATTATTGAAGCTCTGCATCTTTAGACTGGGTGACAACATCTCGTAGTGCGTGCAAAATAAATAATGAAAAGATATTGCAAAGTTGTTTCATAATGCATAACTAAACATTTTATATAAAAATATCAAGGTGTTCATTGTCCCTTTAAAGGGATATAAAACAGTACTTATTTATTAATAACAATTATTATTACTTTAGATTAAAGTAAACAGATTGTGCTAAGAAAATATTCTCTTGGTATCTTTTATTGAAGAGTAAAACTAGGTAGGCTCATAAGAGTTCAGAGTGCGCATGTGCACGTTGTATAACAAAGCTACAAATAACATTGCAAAACACTGCTACCATAGAGTACTAAAGACACGTGCACACTCCTGAGCTCTTATGAGCCTACCTAGTTTTACATAAACATATCAAGAGAATGAAGCAAATTTGATAACAGAATGAAATTGGACAGTTGTTTTTGACTTTACTGCTTAGTGCTTTTTTTTGTTACTATAATGAAACAGACTGTTTAACATCCATTTAAATACTAAAAACTATAATTGTTTTCAGTGAGATTTTACAGTGCATATGCCTATGAAGCATATCTAAATATGCTCTATGCCTCAGCACTTTAAACAATTTGTCTGCTTTGGAGAATGAGCAGTGCATTGTGTAGGGGATGACTCAAGCCACTGCCAACTCTCTGAGAAGACACACTATTTAAAATGCTGATGCATAAAGCATATTTAGATATGATTCTTGTGCACATCTTGCAAGAAAAGTTATTGCTGAAAACTGCAATTGTCACAAATTATCTTAAAAAACATTATAAATATAAAAAGTAAGAAATTTGAACATGCATGAATATTTTTCCCCATCAATAGAATACAAAATAGCCTTATAATAAGATTATTCATTCCTTTGACACTATTTATCCACATTTTAAAACAGAAAATTATTTATCTTCTAATATTATCTTATGGGCACTTGCGAAGAAACAATTTGAGATAAAGTGCACTGAATTGGATTCTATAGGGATCAATTTATTAAATGGTTTTGCTCTAGCAATATCGTCTTTCCGTGAGCCTTTTTAATAGCCCTGATATTACAAGTTGAACGCAATCCCGATATCGCTAGCAGAATCTTGATTTACGTGAGAGTCCTTACCGCAATCTCAGAGCTGTGGTCTCTTTTCCGAAAATAAAAAGTTGCACAAAACACATCAAAATTCATTACAAAGTACACTAACACCCATATTAACACTGTCTAATAACAATGATTCACAAAAAAATATTGCACACAAAAGTTATAAGGACTCAGGTGTTAGAAAAAAAAAAAGCTGCAAAAAGATTTTAACATAGAGATACATACAGATATACATGTCTGAACATGTATATGTATTTATATGTCTTAATGTATTATTATGTGTATATACTGTATGTATTTACAGACATATATACACATATAAATACATTAATATATATGTATACATATTTTTCATATTTTCATGTCCGGTAAGCTCATATTACAGTATGCAATAATTTTTGGCCATATTACAGTATTTGATCGGGTATGCGCATATTACAAAAAAAACATGTTAAAGAACATTGGAATATGAAATATTCATAATTTCATGTTGGGTTAGCACTATTGTCATGATGTTTTTGCAAGAGAGTGGGTGTTAGTTTTTTTTTTTTTTGCTCCATTGACTTCTATGGGGGAATGCGAAAACGTGATTGCGATTTTCAACTTTAAGTGTGATGTTAGTTACTGCTAGCGCAAAATCATTTTTTTTGGAACTTGTAATATGAGCGCAACCTGACTTGCAAAAAAAGGCATACCGCTAGCGCAAATATCGATCTAGCACAAGCGATTGCTAGTGTTCCACGTGCAATCATGCCCATAGTGTGATTTCCTTTTAATAGACAATGTAGTCACACAATTAGACAAGTTGAATCTTCTCTATTAGCTGGGGAGCCAAGAGTTCCATGCTGTTATAAGATCTCCTGCCATTTTGTCTCACTGGTGACTCTAATAGCTGCCCATTGCTAGGATGGTGCAATGATGACTCTATTCATTGACATGTTGGTCTCCTGCAATCTCACATTGTCTTGTCAGTAACCACTGCATAATGTGATTCAGTTTGTGCTGGTGTTACATTTATATCTTGCTTCTTCTTTCTTGTTGCTTGTCATGTTTTCTAATTTATTTAGAAGACTTAAAGGGACAGTCTACTCCAACATGTTTATTGCTTAAAAAGATAGATAATCCATTTATTACTCATTTCTCCGTCTTGCATAATACACTGTTATAATAATTTACTTTTTACCTCTGTGATTACCTTGTATCGAAGCCCCTGCAGACTGCCCCCTTATCGTAATGCTATTTATAGACTTGCATTTTAGCCAATAAGTACTCACTCATGAATAACTCTGTGTGAGTGAGCACAATGTTATCTGTATGGCACATATGAAGCATACATTTCTTTCTTTGAAGAGCTTTAAAATGCACTGAGATAAGAGTTGGTCAGTAGTGGCTTAGAGACAGGAAAAAATGTAGAGGTTTAAAGGTTATAAAGTATATAAATATAACAATATTGGTAGTAAAGGCATTATCAATGTTTTTTAAAATTAATAATTTAGGAGTAGACTGTCCCATTAAAATCCTAAGGTGTTTATGTGCCTTATCTCTGGCACCACCTAGTGGTAATGCTTGTCTCTGCTATCCTACCCCTTTGCTAATGTTTTGTGAGTGAATTCTATATATTGTTTTTTTCTACTTTATACACTATTAATATTTGAACACAGACACATGCCATTTGTTTCCAAGTGTAAGAATGTCACTAGTTGTATTTTGTCAGTGACCAGCTATTAGAATCAAACAAATAGTGCTTCATGATATGGAGTGGAGAATAAAGTAGCATAGTAAAGTTTGTCATAAATGGAAAAATGCAATAAATGATCATTTACTGACAAATAAAGATTGTAATAATTCAAAAAGTTTAAATTTGGCAAAGCAGAACCTCGGTCCTCTTCCCACTGATACAAGTGTATTGGGCATATGCACTAAATTAAAAAAAAAAAAAAAAAAAACATTCCCATGCATTTTTAAAATCCTTTAATGTCAGAACAAATGGAATTCTTGCTATTATTTTTTTAAATGAGAAAAGGAAGGACAGTTGGAAGGAATACTTATTTGTCTTGTGTGCATCTTTATGGCAATCTATTGTCCAGGGGTAGCATGCTATATTGTTGTACAAAACACACACAGATTCAAAGTGTTTTGGTGTATTTTTAAAGTTCAATTCTAAATGGGAATTAAACTGAAGTAAGTTCTGTTGTGCATATAAAAGAGGACTATTTAAACATGTGAAAGTGGTGTTTTTGCATAAAAACAAGGTTAAAGGGACAGTCAACACTAAAATTGTTATTGTTTAAAAAGATAAATAACGCCTTTATTACCCATTCCCTAGCTTTGCCACTCTACGTTATATTAATATAACATTCAAACCTCTAATTTTCTGCCTGTTTCTAAGCCACTACAGACAGACTTTTATCACATGCTTTTTTATTAGCTTTTCACAACAGGAGACTGCTAGTTAATGTGGGCCATATAGATAACATTGTGCTCATGCCCGGGGGTTCTGCACAAAACAGCTAAAATGCAAGCCAATAGATAATAAATAAAAAGTTATGTGATCAGGGGGCTGTCAGGAGATGCTTAGATACAAGGTAATCACATGTTAAAAGTCTATTAATATAACCATGTTGGCTGTGCAAAGCTGGAGAATGGGTAATAAAGGGATTATCTATATTTTTAAACAATAAAATGTTGTGAGTTAACTGTTCCTTTGAGTTTAAAGGGACATTATACACTAGATTTTTCTTTGCATAAATGTTTTGTAGATGATCCATTTATATAGCCCATACAGGTTTTTTTTTTTTTACAATGCACAATATAAGGAATTTTACAATGCACAATTTACAATGCACAATATAAGGAAAGGGGGCATGCTGCTTAGAAGCCTGTATCTCAGGCATCTAAGCAGCTACAGACCCCCAAGACCTAACCTTTCCAACGGTATAAGTCTTGGGGATCTGGAAAAAAAAATACAAAAGTAAAAAAAAAATATATTTAAAAATATATATTAAAAAAAAAAGCTTAAATCCAGCTTAGCATCTAGGTGGGAAATGGCTTAGCACTAAAAGGGTTAAACAAAAAATGTAATTCCTGGCAAAGGGCTAGATTACAAGTGGTGCGCTAATTGTTGCGTGCAAGTGAAAAGGGGTTTACGGAATGGAAGTAGTACTCTTATTACAGGTTGAAAGTAAATGTATATATGTGTGTGTTCATATATATTGATGTATTTATATGTGTATATATTTATAGACATATATACACATATAAATTCTTATTCTTATTATTATTATTATTATTATCATTTATTTGTATAGTGCCGCCAAATTCCGTAATGCTGAGTACAGTGATAGGGGTATACAATGACACAGATTTGTGATAAAATACAAAACATAACAAAACTAAATAAATCTAGTACAGGAGGAAGAGGGCCCTGCTCCGGAGAGCATATGTATACATATATAGACATAAATATAAGTGTATTGGAGCCCTTTGCAGTCAAGTCTCTGAAAAAACCCGTAAAAACAATTAATAAGGCGTTTAACTGTTTTGTTAATTTCACTCTCCAATGTTCTTCACATAGGGGAATATGTTCTAAGTATTTTTAAATAGATATTCCTATATATATATATATATATATATATATATATATGTATATATATATATGTATATATATATATGTATATATATATATATATATATATATGTATATATATATATATATATATCTGTATAAATCTATACCTATATATAATCATATATTTATATATATATATATATATATATATATTACCCCCAAAACAATATATATATATCTAAGAATAAATAGAACATATTCTACTATGTGAAGAACATTGGAATGTAAAATATTAATATTTCATGTCGGGTTAGCAAACTTGAGTTTGCGCTCGAGTAAGGGTGTTTGAAGTGTATGGGGGAATATGTTAAGTTCAGCTTTTTGCACGCATTGGGTTAGTGCTTGTGAGAAAACTTTTCACTTTTAACTTGTAATATGCGCAAAAGGCTTACTTCTAGGGAGCAATAAATAGCGCTCCACTCGCAATCTACCCCAAAATGCTAGATTACGAGTCTTGCGTTAGCCTTAAAAATTAGCGTTGAGAGGTCCCAACGCTGCTTTGTAACGCCCACTGGTATTACGAGTCTGGCAGGTACAGGCTCACCTCTCACTTTTATTCCGCGACTCAAGCTTACAGTAAATCCGCTTACGTCAATTGTGTATCCTATATTTTTAATGGGATTTTCCTAACGCCGGTATTACGAGTCTTGGTAAAAGTGAGCGGTAGACCCTCTCCTGTCAAGACTTCTACCGCATTTAAAAGTCAGTAGTTAAGAGTTTTATGGGCTAACGCCGTAACATAAAACTCTTAACTAAAGTGCTAAAAAGTACACTAAAACCCATAAACTACCTATTAACCCCTAAACCGAGGCCCCCCCCCCCACATTGCAAACACTTAAATAAAGTTTTTAACCCCTAATCTGCCGACCGGACATCGCCGACACTTTAATAAATATATTAACCCCTAAACCGCCGCACTCCCGCCTCGCAAACACTAGTTAAATTTTATTAACCCCTAATCTGCCTTCCCTAACATCGCCGACACCTACCTACATTTATTAACCTAAGTCTAACCCCCCCTAACTTAAATATAATTTAAATAAAATGAAATAAAATTACTACAATTAAATAAATTATTCCTATTTAAAACTAAATACTTATCTATAAAATAAACCCTAAGCTAGCTACAATATAACTAATAGTTACATTGTAGCTAGCTTAGGGTTTATTTTTATTTTACAGGCAACTTTGTATTTATTTTAACTAGGTAGAATAGTTATTAAATCGTTATTAACTATTTAATAACTACCTAGCTAAAATAAAGACAAAAGTACCTGTAAAATAAATCCTAACCTAAATTACAATTACACCTAACACTACACTATAATTAAATTAATGTACTAAATTACCTACAATTAACTACAATTAAATAAAATAAACTAAAGTACGTAAAAAAAAACCCCACTCAAATTAAATAAATAAATAAAATAATTACAAGAAATTTAAACTAATTACACCTAATCTAATCCCCCTAATAAAATAAAAAAGCCCCCAAAATAATAAAAATCTCTACCCTATACTAAATTACAAATAGCCCTTAAAAGGGCTTTTTTTGCGGGGCATTGCCCCAAAGTAATCAGCTCTTTTACCTGTAAAAAAAAATAAATACAATATCCCCCCAGCATTAAAACCCACCTCCCACACACCCAACCCTACTCTAAAACCCACCCAATCCCCCCTTAAACCTAACACTAACCCCTTGAAGATCACCCTACCGTGAGACGTCTTCACCCAGCCAGGCACAAGTGGTCCTCCAGAGGGGCAGAAGTCTTCATCCGATCCGGGCAGAAGAGGACCTCTAGATGGGCAGAAGTCTTCATCCAGACGGCATCTTCTATCTTCATTCATCCGGAGCGGAGCGGGTCCATCTTCAAGCCAGCCGATGTGGAGCATCCATCCAGACCAACGACTACACGACGAATGACGGTTCCTTTAAATGACGTAATCCAAGATGGCGTCCCTTGAATTCCGATTGGCTGATAGGATTCTATCAGCCAATCAGAATTAAGGAAGAAATAATCCTATTGGCTGATCCAATCAGCCAATAGGATTGAGCACGAATTCTATTGGCTGATTGAAACAGCCAATAGAATGTGAGCTCAATCCTATTGGCTGATTTGATCAGCCAATAGGATTGAACTTCAATCCTATTGGCTGATTGCATCAGCCGAAAGGATTTTTCCTACCTTAATTCCGATTGGCTGATAGAATCCTATCAGCCAGTCGGAATTCAA
Source organism: Bombina bombina (assembly GCF_027579735.1). Taxonomy (NCBI): domain Eukaryota; kingdom Metazoa; phylum Chordata; class Amphibia; order Anura; family Bombinatoridae; genus Bombina; species Bombina bombina. The sequence goes on along the minus strand of NC_069501.1, from coordinate 306,014,352 downwards.
GGGATGCCATCTTGGATGACGTCATTTAAAGGAACCGTCATTCGTCGTGTAGTCGTAGGTCTGGATGGATGCTCCGCGTCGGCTGGCTTCAAGATGGACCCACTTCGCTCCGGATGGATGAAGATAGAAGATGCCGCCTGGGTGAAGACTTCTGCCTGTCTGGAGGTCCTCTTCTGCCCGGATCAGATAAAGACTTCTGCCCCTCTGGAGGACCACTTGTGCCCGGCTGGGTGAAGACGTCTCCCGGTAGGGTGATCTTCAAGGGGTTAGTGTTAGGTTTTATTAAGGGGGGATTGGGTGGGTTTTAGAGTAGGGTTGGGTGTGTGGGTGGTGGGTTGTAATTTTGGGGGGGTATTGTATTTTTTTTACTGGTAATAGAGCTGATTACTTTGGGGCAATGCCCCTCAAAAAGCCTTTTTAAGCGCTATTTGTAATTTAGTATAGGGTAGGTCTTTTTATTATTTTGGGGGGATTTTTTATTTTATTAGGGGGATTAGATTAGGTGTAATTAGTTTAAAATTCTTGTAATTTTATTTTTTTCTGTAATTTAGTGGGCTTTTTTTCGTACTTTAGTTTATTTAATTTAATTGTAATTAATTGTAGTTAATTTATTTAATGATAGTGTAGTGTTAGGTGTAATTGTAACTTAGGTTAGGGTTTATTTTACAGGAAAATTTGTACTTGTTTTAGCTAGGTAGTTATTAAATAGTTAATAACTATTTAATAACTATTGTACCTAGTTTAAAATAAATACAAACTTACCTGTAAAATAAAAATAAACCCTGAGATAGCTACAATGTAACTATTAGTTATATTGTAGCTAGCTTAGGGTTTATTTTATAGGCAAGTATTTAGTTTTAAATAGGAAGAATTTATTTAAATGTAGTAATTTTATTTAGATGTATTTAAATTATATTTAAGTTAGGGGGTGTTAGGGTTAGACTTAGATTTAGGGGTTAATAACTTTATTATAGTGGCGGCGACGTTGGCAGCGGCAGCAGATTAGGGGTTAATAAGTGTAGTTAGTTGGAGGTGGCAGAGTAGGGGTTAATAAGTATAATATAGGTGTCGGCGATGTCGGGGGCGGCAGATTAGGGGTTAATAAGTGTAAGATTAGGGGTGTTTAGACTCGGGGTTCATGTTAGGGTGTTAGGTGTAGACATAACTTTTGTTTCCCCATAGGAATCAATGGGGCTGCGTTAGAAGCTGAACGCTGCTTTTTTGCAGGTGTTAGGCTTTTTTCAGCTGATTCTGCCCCATTGATTCCTATGGGGAAATCGTGCACGAGCACGTTTACCCAGCTCACCGCTACCGTAAGCAGCGCTGGTATTGAGGTGAGATGTGTAGCAAAATTTTGCTCTACGCTCACTTTTTTGCGGCTAACGTAAAAAACCCGTAATACCAGCGTTGTCTTAAGTGAGTGGTGAGAAAAAACTGCTCGTTAGCAACGCACCCCTGTTACCGCAAAACTCGTAATCTCGGTGTTTAGAAGGTTCTTTTGTTTTGCCTGATTTTTTCTGTTATTTAATCTTGAAAATTGTGTTCTCTTCACTGTCCCAGGAAGCTTGTAAAGCAGGGAAGGCCAACTAGTGGCCGGAGGGCTACATGAGAACCTCTGTATTAGCTTTGGTGGTTTTTATGGCGGGTCGGGCAAACATGGTTGCCACAGCTCAGCGTAAAAGGGAAGATAGAAGTGCTTCTGCAACCTTCCATAAATATGGCCTTGTGCTTCTGGACATTTTTGGTAAATATATAGTTTGTTTAATAGCTATAAATTTATATGCAGCCCTATTGGTCTGCAGCCGTAGGTGTTAGGAAGTTGGCAAACACTGCTGTAAAGCATTCCCCAAATACTGTTTAACCCCACAATTTCAACATACTATACAGTGATAATTTGAGCAGTGCAGGAGTTTATTTATATCTGTCTTTAATTGACCAAAGCAGAGGAGATAAGATAAATTTACTCATAAGTTTTTTTTTAATGGGGTTTATACCTGAAATGTGAACTCGTACAAACATTGCTAACAAAAGGGCAGTTTTAAATGCATATAAAACATTTATTTGTCATGCAGATATTATGGATATCCTTTAAAAATCATATAAAATAAACCTTTGAAATGTAAAAGCAATTCTTATGCTCGTGTGATTGCAGGTTCGCATGATGCCTCTTTAAGACGTTGCATGTGTTTTTCTTTTTAATAGTTTTGTTCAAGTCAGGAATTAAACCACAGGAAGCAGAGATATAATCATGTTGGAACTATTGTTCACTGCGTACTATATAAAAATATCCACTTAATAAATAATTGTGCTCTAAAACAAAGCAAAAGAATTTCTCCACCAATAACCTCATAATGGTTTCCTGTACTCACCCTGCTCTTGTAAATGAATGTATTAATTCAATTATTTAAAGGGTTTAATGATGTCTTTGGATACCCTATTGTAATAATCTGGTGATAAGAAATCTGTGAAACAATTCATACAACTTCCATATCGGTTCCAAGTTTGGAAACTTGACTTTTCCTTTCAAATCTGTCTAGCTCTTTGTTTATTTATTTATTATTTTTCATTTTTCAGTGAATATTGAAGAATTGTTTTGGTATTAATAAACTATATTTGTAATTAAATATTTAATTCATATAGGAAATCACAAAGTGGTTGCCTCACCCCACATCACACAGTCCATGGCACCAGCAGTGCAGAGGGTATAACTGGGAAACAGGACATTTATACCACTGAGTTATTTGTGTAGCATGTAAAGTGCACAATGAGGGTCATTTTTATATGTATTATAAGTTTTAATTATTATTAAACTGATGTTCCTGTGCTGAGGTCAGTCAGTAAGTACATTAAACACAAATATGGCCCTTTCTCCCACACTCTCTAGCATGGCCAGAAAAGAAAATCTGTAACCTAATGCTGAAAGTGTGTAAACCAGCTATTTCATTTGCAGGTTAAAGAATTAGCTTTTTGTCCTCTTTAGGAAGAAGCACAAATTTTACACAAAAGCAAGAGGTGAATAATTTCTCTTTTGTACTGACCTACACTAGGGACCCTATTTATCATATGGTGGGGGGGGGGGGGGCAAAGATCCCAGCTAGGGAACCTGTATGCCCATGTTTGTGGCAAGTGAGTGGGTTGAAGAGCTTGTGCAGTGCTGCTTCTTGGCACAAGAGCAGGACCTGTCAATCAACCTAAATGAAATGCTGATGAACTAATCAGAGTTTCCGCCCTGAGATTCTCATACCTTAGCTTGGGATAGAAAGGTCAAAATAGAAATGTGCACGACTGTATAAAAGCATTTTTTAATATACCAGTATTCACTATACCTTCTCAGAGAATCAGAAGTGGCTTATATGACCCAAATTAATTCTTCACAGATTCGATAAACACCACCACCAGCTCTCTGAGCAGTCATGGAATTTGAATACTGGTACACGGCCCTCACAACATATGTGCGTATGCCACTGAAAAACAGCAATAACTTTAACTAGAAGTGTTTCTGCTAATGGAAGTATATTGGAACATTACACTGACAATGTTGCCAAACTTAAAATACTGTCACCAAAATTTTGCAATGGCAGAGTTTTTGCTGCATCAATCTGATTGTCTGAAAAATGTGGAGACTTTTATGTGTAGTGGAAACTCCTCTTAAACCTTTCAGTGCTTTACATTTCTCTTTTGGATCCCCCGATTTTAATATTAGCATAATGTAAGCATTACACCTACAAACAAAGAACTGTGGTGACCAGGGCTAGCTCAAATATGGTCTTGTCCAGGGCCAAAAATAAAACGATGTTCCTCAAATCCCTGTCCACTATAGTCTAAACCAACCAGTCAATGGTCTCAATAACTGAACAGACTGAAATTTCACACAAGGACATGCTGAATGCTGATAACCTGCTGATGGACCTATATACTATTAGCTGGAATATGTTCTCCCTGTGTGCCACAGAGATAGTTTGTCTAAGCTATCACTTACTGGATTAAAAAAAATGTGTGTGTGTGTATATATATATATATATAAATAGATGTGTGTGTGTGTGTGTATATATATATATATAGATGTGTGTGTGTATATATATATATATATATATATATATATATATATAGATGTGTGTGTATATATATATATATATATATATATATATAAAAATAGATGTGTGTGTGTGTGTGTGTATATATATATATATATAGATGTGTGCGTGTGTGTGTATATATATATATATATATATATATAGATGTGTGTGTGTGTGTATATATATATATATAAATAGATGTGTGTGTGTGTATATATATATATATAGATGTGTGTGTGTGTGTGTATATATATATATATATATATATATATATATATATATATATAGATGTGTGTGTGTATATATATATATATATATATATATATATATATATAGATGTGTGTGTGTGTGTGTATATATATATATATATATATATATATATATATATATAGATGTGCGTGTGTGTATATATATATATATATATATATATATATATATATATATATATATATATATATATATATATATATATATATATATAGATGTGTGTGTATATATATATATATATATATATATATATATATATAATTTTGCATCATATTTTTGAAAAACTGTTCCATGTTGCCATTTGAATATAGCATATATTATGGAACTTATAATATTGTTATGTTGCTTGAATACTAATTTAATTTGAAGAATACCCATATTCATAACTGTCTACCTACTAAGAACTGTAAGAAAAATAACCTTTATGTCATGTCATATCATCAATACTACAGTTCCAGTTTCATTTCTGTTGTCAATATGGTCAATATGGTCAATTGGTTGGAAAAAACGTTACAGCTAAAAGGCACTGAAATAAAGGTGATAGGATCTGAGAATAATAGGCCAAAAGTGTGTGTTTGTACTGCAAATGATGTAGGCTCTGCACATTTCTGTATCATGTACCTTATCAAGGATGCCGTATAGTCTAATGCACAAGGTTCTGTCTATCACTGTGGTGCAAATGACTTGATACTTCCACACATGAGCAACAACAGTTTTCACACAATGGACAATATCAGTCTGTTGAATGCTCTTTCCTGACAATATTTCCCCAAACATTTCTGGATGTTTTTATCATTTTTATAGTGGAAGCCTTTTATATTTCTAAAATATATTTTTTATTTGAATTTGTATAAAAACACATTTACATTATACCTAATATTTCTACCAAAAGTACAATTTTGAGAGCCTGTCTTAATGAGAAAATTAAAAGTACAACGTTTCTTCAGTATAATTAGTGTGTAACACCTATGAGCTTTCCCGAAACACTCACTTCTTTCCCAGCATTAATTCTACAGACTTCACGAGAAAGTGAGAACTTTAGATAATTAACTTCTGCCATTTCTGATACTGTTCTGTAAAGTTTATTTTGAGTCTAATAGAAATTACTCACTAAACAAATAAGCTCTGTTAACAACATAGGAATTTATTTTTTTCTTAGTACATACAGCCTTGTGAAGTGCTAGGGTCAATCAACACAGGTGCATTTTTAGAATTTTCAATATTTTTTGTTGTTCTTATCTGCTATATTTTAATTCCTGCACTTGTGTTTTTCAATTTACTAGGCCTCTGAATCTGTGTGACGTCTGGAATATCTGAATTTCCTACATTTAGATTTGGTAGAACTTTTATTAAATACGCAAAAAAAAAAAGAAAAGAGAAAGCCGTGTGAACGGCGAAAGATGTTAGGGCAATGGTGAGGAGTCAGGGAGCTCCTGTGTATGTTAGGGCTAGCTAAACCTGGGGTGAAACTTGTTGTTATTTTTACTTATAGATCTACCGCCATAGCGACCTCCAATCCATTACCATTTTATATATAATACTTAATATGCATACCATATAGATTATGTAGGAGACTGCTAATAGGAACGATCGATTAAGTCACATTTGCATACTTTTGTTAGCATTTACTTTACATTTTAGCACATTGGAGCGTAATATTACCTAACTCTCAACAGAAACATAGGAATACGGTTCAAGCTGAATACTGGCTGTATCACAGATCTACAAGTGTTACAGTGGCAAGACATTAGTTACTCTGGTGACATTTCAGTTATCCTAGGGACATTACTGTGTAAATCCAATTATCAGAAAGCAGATTTGAAATCCAATGCTTTATTATAACATACAAATATATGCCCAGTGAACTAATACTCTCTGAATTATCGCAGATAAATTCACACCAGATTATTTAGCAACTATTTGCAAATTAACTATTTTTGCTCAACCGGTCAAGTCATTACACTGAACTAAGGTGATATATTGATTAACCCCTCGGTTGGACAAGACATTACGCTTAACTCTGTGTTGTCTGGGACTGTGGAGTATGGATACCTAAGTACGCACCAATCACACTGATCTCCTAGTAAATGGTATTTGTACTTTATGTACCGTTGTGCTAAACCTGATTAACATATTTGTTGCTAACAAGACATTCTGGGTAATACCCAGACAGTATCGGACATATGTCCTGAATCTGCTACTTATATATGTTGAACATATCCCCTGCAAACTAACTATTTAAGGTAATTACTCACAACCTAGGTAACTTAGCTACCAACTCCTGCAGGGATCTGTTATACATTGCAGTTCATACTGCCAATACCTAAGTATGCATAATAACCAATAGTCGTTATACTCAGGCATTTATCGTGATATAAGACACCCCCTATATCACTCCTCAGGTAGGTATTGTTTTTAATTGCACATCCCATTATTTTATCTCCTGTTTTTTTTTTTTTGTGTATTTAATAAAAGTTATGTTTTAATTATTCTAGTGAACTCTCCTAACCATTTGGTACTCAATCTTTTCACAATACACACACATACTTTGTGTTGCAAGTGTCTACATGAGTGCTAACAGTGTATTCTTTAATGGTCACTTTGGCCCATTAACCCACTTAGGGTGTAGTCACAATTACTGATTAGGCAGTGCCATTGAAACTCCTTCTTGCTCCATATCAGTGGGTACTACAGCAGAGTGCCAATTGAGCATGGGAAATGTTATTACAAGGAGTAAAGTATTAGCATTTGAGAGGATTTCTGAGTGTGCACTAAACCACTATGCACAGTGTGAGACAGACTTGGCACTTTGTTTGTACAGTGTGTGCCTGAGTCAGACGGCAGATCACTTTCATTTGCAGAGGAGGTAGGACTTACTTAGCAAATGTTTTTTATTTCTTTGTGCAATTTTGGATTGTAACTTCAGTGTGGTAGTAGTTGTATGGTGGGGCCAGGGGTCCATAAAAACACATTTTTTAGCAGCAGTGTATTTATGATTATTTGACAATGATGTAGAAATTCTATATTTAAAACCATGCAGAAATGTTTCCTCCTCAATACACAAATGGTAGGTGCCCTTTTGGCAGATATGCATTTTATTTATATATATATATATATATATATATATATATATATATATATATATATAAAACATTCCAGTTTACTGCTCCTTTATGCAACAACTTTCCAGATGCAAGGAGGCATTTTATCTAAGATTTTTACATCTGCATTAAATGTTATACTCTCAGACTAAGGCCTAGATTTGGAGTTTGGCGTTAGCCGTGAAAACCAGCGTTAGAGGCTCCTAACACTGGTTTTAGGCTAACTCCGGTATTTGGAGTCACTCAAAATAGGGTCTAACGCTCACTTTTCAGCCGCAACTTTTCCATACCGCAGATCCCCTTACGTCAATTGCGTATCCTATCTTTTCAATGGGATCTTTCTAACTCCGGTATTTAGAGTCGTGGCTGAAGGGAGCGTTAGACATCTAACGACAAAACTCCAGCCGCAGGAAAAAAGTCAGTAGTTAAGAGCTTTCTGGGCTAACGCCGGTTCATAAAGCTCTTAACTACTGTACTCTAAAGTACACTAACACCCATAAACTACCTATGTACCCCTAAACTGAGGCCCCCCCACATCGCCGCCACTCGATTAAATTTTTTTAACCCCTAATCTGCCGACCGCCACCTACGTTATACTTATGTACCCCTAATCTGCTGCCCCTAACACCGCCGACCCCTGTATTATATTTATTAACCCCTAATCTGCCCCCCACAACGTCGCCGCCAGCTACCTACAATAATTAACCCCTAATCTGCAGACCGCAAAGCACCGCCACCTACATTATAGCTATGTACCCCTAATCTGCTGCCCCTAACACCGCCGACCCCTATATTATATTTATTAACCCCTAATCTGCCCCCCACAACGTCGCCTCCACCTGCCTACACTTATTAACCCCTAATCTGCCGAGCGGACCGCACCGCTACTATAATAAAGTTATTAACCCCTAATCCGCCTCACTAACCCTATAATAAATAGTATTAACCCCTAATCTGCCCTCCCTAACATCGCCAACACCTAACTTCAATTATTAACCCCTAATCTGCCGACCGGAGCTCACCGCTATTCTAATAAATGTATTAACCCCTAAAGCTAAGTCTAACCCTAACACTAACACCCCCCTAAGTTAAATATAATTTTAATCTAACGAAATTAATTAACTCTTATTAAATAAATTATTCCTATTTAAAGCTAAATACTTACCTGTAAAATAAATCCTAATATAGCTACAATATAAATTATAATTACATTGTAGCTATTTTAGGATTAATATTTATTTTACAGGCAACTTTGTAATTATTTTAACCAGGTACAATAGCTATTAAATAGTTAAGAACTATTTAATAGTTACCTAGTTAAAATAATAACAAAATTACCTGTAAAATAAATCCTAACCTAAGTTGCAATTAAACCTAACACTACACTATCAATAAATTAATTAAATAAACTACCTACAATTATCTACAATTAAACCTAACACTACACTATCAATAAATTAATTAAATAAAATACCTATAATTATCTACAATTAAACCTACCACTACACTATCAATAAATAAATTAAATACAATACCTACAAATAACTACAATGAAATAAACTATCTAAAGTACAAAAAATAAAAAAGAACTAAGTTACAAAAATAAAAAAATATTTACAAACATAAGAAAAATATTACAACAATTTTAAACTAATTACACCTACTCTAAGCCCCCTAATAAAATAACAAAGACCCCCAAAATAACAAAATGCCCTACCCTATTCTAAATTACTACATTTCAAAGCTCTTTTACCTTACCAGCCCTGAACAGGCCCCTTTGCGGGGCATGCCCCAAGAAATTCAGCTCTTTTGCCTGTAAAAAAAAACATACAATACCCCCCCAACATTACAACCCACCACCCACATACCCCTAATCTAACCCAAACCCCCCTTAAATAAACCTAACACTAAGCCCCTGAAGATCTTCCTACCTTGTCTTCACCCTACCAGGTTCACCGATCCGTCCTGAAGAGCTCCTCCGATGTCCTGATCCAAGCCCAAGCGGGGGGCTGAAGAGGTCCATGATCCGGCTGAAGTCTTCATCCAAGCGGGAGCTGAAGAGGTCCATGATCCGGATGAAGTCTTCTATCAACGGCATCTTCAATCTTCTTTCTTCCGGATCCATCTTGCAAACCTCCGACGCGGAACATCCTCTTCTCCCGACGCCTACTAGCCGAATGACGGTTCCTTTAAGGGACGTCATCCAAGATGGCGTCCCTCGAATTCCGATTGGCTGATAGGATTCTATCAGCCAATCGGAATTAAGGTAGGAATATTCTGATTGGCTGATGGAATCAGCCAATCAGAATCAAGATCAATCTGATTGGCTGATCGAATCAGCCAATCAGATTGAGCTCGCATTCTATTGGCTGATCAGAACAGCCAATAGAATGCAAGCTCAATCTGATTGGCTGATCGAATCAGCCAATCGGATTGAACTTGATTCTGATTGGCTGATTCCATCAGCCAATCAGAATATTTCTACCTTAATTCCGATTGGCTGATAGAATCCTATCAGCCAATCGGAATTCGAGGGACGCCATCTTGGATGACGTCCCTTAAAGGAACCGTCATTCGGCTAGTAGGCGTCAGGAGAAGAGGATGTTCCGCGTCAGAGGTCTGCAAGATGGATCCGGAAGAAAGAAGATTGAAGATGCCGTTGATAGACTTCATCCGGATCATGGACCTCTTCAGCTCCCGCTTGGATGAAGACTTCAGCCGGATCATGGACCTCTTCAGCCCCCCGCTTGGGCTTGGATCAGGACATCGGAGGAGCTCTTCAGGACGGATCGGTGAACCTGGTAGGGTGAAGACAAGGTAGGAAGATCTTCAGGGGCTTAGTGTTAGGTTTATTTAAGGGGGGTTTGGGTTAGATTAGGGGTATGTGGGTGGTGGGTTGTAATGTTGGGGGGGGTATTGTATGTTTTTTTTTACAGGCAAAAGAGCTGAATTTCTTGGGGCATGCCCCGCAAAGGGCCCTGTTCAGGGCTGGTAAGGTAAAAGAGCTTTGAAATGTAGTAATTTAGAATAGGGTAGGGCATTTTGTTATTTTGGGGGTCTTTGTTATTTTATTAGGGGGCTTAGAGTAGGTGTAATTAGTTTAAAATTGTTGTAATATTTTTCTTATGTTTGTAAATATTTTTTTATTTTTTGTAACTTAGTTCTTTTTTATTTTTTGTACTTTAGATAGTTTATTTCATTGTAGTTATTTGTAGGTATTGTATTTAATTTATTTATTGATAGTGTAGTGGTAGGTTTAATTGTAGATAATTATAGGTAGTTTATTTAATTTATTGATAGTGTAGTGTTAGGTTTAATTGTAACTTAGGTTAGGATTTATTTTACAGGTAATTTTGTTATTATTTTCACTAGGTAACTATTAAATAGTTCTTAACTATTTAATAGCTATTGTACCTGGTTAAAATAATTACAAAGTTGCCTGTAAAATAAATATTAATCCTAAAATAGCTACAATGTAATTATAATTTATATTGTAGCTATATTAGGATTTATTTTACAGGTAAGTATTTAGCTTTAAATAGGAATAATTTATTTAATAAGAGTTAATTAATTTCGTTAGATTAAAATTATATTTAATTTAGGGGGGTGTTAGTGTTAGGGTTAGACTTAGCTTTAGGGGTTAATACATTTATTATAGTAGCGGTGAGCTCCGGTCTGCAGATTAGGGGTTAATGTTTGAAGTTAGGTGTCGGCGATGTTAGGGAGGGCAGATTAGGGGTTAATACTATTTATTATAGGGTTATTATAGTAGCGCTCAGGTCCGCTCGGCAGATTAGGGTTTAATAAGTGTAGGCAGGTGGAGGCGACATTGAGGGGGGCAGATTAGGGGTTAATAAATATAATATAGGGGTCGGCGGTGTTAGGGGCAGCAGATTAGGGGTACATAAGGATAATGTAAGTAGCGGCGGTTTACGGAGCGGCAGATTAGGGGTTAAAAATAATATGCAGGGGTCAGCGATAGCGGGGGCGTCAGATTAGGGGTTAATAAGTGTAAGGCTAGGGGTGTTTAGACTCGGGGTACATGTTAGGGTGTTAGGTGCAGACGTAGGAAGTGTTTCCCCATAGCAAACAATGGGGCTGCGTTAGGAGCTGAACGCAGCTTTTTTGCAGGTGTTAGGTTTTTTTTCAGCTCAAACAGCCCCATTGTTTCCTATGGGGGAATCGTGCACGAGCACGTTTTTGAGGCTGGCCGCATGCGTAAGCAACTCTGGTATCGAGAGTTGAAGCTGCGTTAAAAATGCTCTACGCTCCTTTTTTGGAGCCTAACGCAGCCTTTTTGTGGACTCTCAATACCAGAGTTATTTTTATGGTGCGGCCAGAAAAAAGCCGGCGTTAGCTACGCGGGTCGTTACCGACAAAACTCTAAATCTAGGCCTAAGATTGCTCAGTGTTTGAAATGAAACAGGTTAACTTAAAACTGTTCAGTTTACACTACAGCTGACTTAATTTTGAAATACATACCAACAAGCCTAAATCCTGCATTTAACCAGATCTAATGGTATGAGTACCACAGCTTATGGTTCCACCAAGACCATATAGAGTACAGCATTTTCAAAATCCATAAGTACAGCTGACAGATGCGAACATTTGTACACTATATTTGAAGTGGTGCTCATGGTTGGGGAAAATGGGGAAAAAACAAACATACATATGTCAACCTTTTTGAAGTACTTTTCTTCATCTAGCCATCTACCCAGATCATTAATGTACAATTTTGAATTCACAGAATTATTTTTGTTTGCACATTTACAAATATAATTCTTTAAAAAGTGATCTCTTAATTTCTGCAATTTTTTTTATCATGCATGTCATGCACTTTTGATTTAGGGGATGCAAGGTGCATAAATGTTTCCTCCAGTGAGTGTTTCTGTGGGTGTCTGTGTTTGTCTTTATGCTTTGGTTAGTGTCTCTATGAGTGTGTATGTATTTTTTTTCTGTGGGTCTCTCTGTGAGGGTGGGTGTGTATGTCTTTGTGCATTTTCTGTGGATGTCTGTGAGGGTGTCTGCATATGTCTTTGAGCTTTCTCTATGGGTGTCTCTGTAAGGGTGTGTGTATGTTTGTCTTTGTGTATTTTTTCTGGATGCCTCTGTGAGGGTGGGTGTGTATGTCTGTGCTTTCTGTGGATGTCTCAGTGAGGGTGTGTGTATGTCTTTCTGTGTTTTATGTGGTTGTCTCTGTGTGTTTTCTGTGGGTGTCTCTGTGTGTGTGTGTATGTCTTTGTGTGTTTTCTGAGGCTGTCTCTGTCGGTGTTCCTTGGGTGTATGTGCAAGTTTGAGTTTGTGTGTGTGTGTCCATTGTCTGTTCCTTTTTAGGACATTTTGACCTTACTACTGATTATTCACATCTTTCTACAGACTTTGAGACTAACGAGACCTTTCCGGAAGTCACCAATCCACCATTTAACCTTTAAATTATTGTTTAGGCAGTTCAGGGCCCTTCCTTTCAGCCACTGCATGCTGTTGTCATCATTTAGTTGGCATCTTCCTTTACAAAAAGATAATCAGAACTCCATATTTTGTTTTCCAAATCTCCTTTTTTTTTTTTTTTTTTACAAAACTGTAGTTTACCTCATTACTTGTCTGGTCAATGTAAACAAGTGCTGAGTGTCTGTTTGGGTGTCTGTGTCTGAGTGTGTTTCTTTACATGTCTGCTAGAGTGTCTATATGTGAATCCTTATGTGTGAGTGTGTTTCAGTGTATGAGTGTGTCTGTGTGTGTGTGTATGTTACTACCTTTACAACATTTCCAAGTTTAATTAGACACTTATGAATAAAGTGCACATATGTTTTAGTCACTTGGTCAAAAATTGCACATGTCAAAGGAGGGGGGGGGGGGGCTGATCAATGGTTAAGTTAGGGGCCCCAAAATTTATAGTTGCGACCCTGATGTACTTTGTAGGATAAATAACCTTTCTTTGTAGGATAAATAACCTTACTCTCTTTTAAAATTCAGAATCCCTTTAACGCTTGTTTCTCCTGTACCAAGATCAGTTCTAAAAGGCTTACCTATTTGTTTCTGTTGCCTAGGTGAGAGGACGCGGCGGAGAAGGTGTCAGGTTGCATTTAGCTACTTGCCCCAGAATGAAGATGAACTGGAACTTAAAGTTGGAGAAATTATTGAAGTTCTTGGAGAGGTGAGTTCCTAATATACCTCAGGTACCACAAACAACATGAAAACTCAAATGATAACTCTTTCATAAATTGGTGAGCGTCCACGAGCCATCACTTGTGGTATTAAAGGGAAAAATTCTATTAAAATTAACATTAATTTATCTCAATAATAATAACTCTTAAAATAAGCAGCCAATATATGCCAAATACTAACAATGTTTTCAGGCTTATGTATTTTTAAGATATGTTTAATGTTAAAGTGAATTTCAACTTTCAAGAATGAGTGCCCGGTTTTTAAAAATACTATTAAAAACAGGGGCACTTTTATTCATGAAAGTTTACATTTCACCCGTTTTGTTAAAATACCTTTCTCCAACATAGGTGTGTCCGGTCCACGGCGTCATCCTTACTTGTGGGATATTCTCTTCCCCAACAGGAAATGGCAAAGAGCCCAGCAAAGCTGGTCACATGATCCCTCCTAGGCTCCGCCTACCCCAGTCATTCTCTTTGCCGTTGTACAGGCAACATCTCCACGGAGATGGCTTAGAGTTTTTTAGTGTTTAACTGTAGTTTTTCATTATTCAATCAAGAGTTTGTTATTTTCAAATAGTGCTGGTACGTACTATTTACTCAGAAACAGAAAAGAGATGAAGAATTCTGTTTGTATGAGGAAAATGATTTTAGCAACCGTAACTAAAATCCATGGCTGTTCCACACAGGACTGTTGAGAGCAATTAACTTCAGTTGGGGGAACAGTTTGCAGTCCCTTGCTGCTTGAGGTATGACACATTCTAACAAGACGATGTAATGCTGGAAGCTGTCATTTTCCCTATGGGATCCGGTAAGCCATGTTTATTACGATTGTAAATAAGGGCTTCATAAGGGCTTATTTAAACTGTAGACTTTTTCTGGGCTAAATCGATTGATTATTAACACATATTTAGCCTTGAGGAATCATTTTATCTGGGTATTTTGATATAATAATATCGGCAGGCACTGTTTTAGACACCTTATTCTTTAGGGGCTTTCCCAAAGCATAGGCAGAGTCTCATTTTCGCGCCGGTGTTGCGCACTTGTTTTTGAGAGGCATGGCATGCAGTCGCATGTGAGAGGAGCTCTGATACTTATAAAAGACTTCTGAAGGCGTCATTTGGTATCGTATTCCCCTTTGGGTTTGGTTGGGTCTCAGCAAAGCAGATACCAGGGACTGTAAAGGGGTTTAAAGCTTTAAACGGCTCCGGTTCCGTTATTTTAAGGGTTAAAGCTTCCAAAATTGGGGTGCAATATTTTCAAGGCTTTATGACGCTGTGGTGAAAATTTGGTGAATTTTGAACAATTCCTTCATGTTTTTTCGCAATTGCAGTAATAAAGTGTGTTCAGTTTAAAATTTAAAGTGACAGTAACGGTTTTATTTTAAAACGTTTTTTTGTACTTTCTGATCAAGTTTATGCCTGTTTAACATGTCTGAACTACCAGATAGACTGTGTTCTGAATGTGGGGAAGCCAGAATTCCTATTCATTTAAATAAATGT
Source organism: Bombina bombina (assembly GCF_027579735.1). Lineage (NCBI taxonomy): Eukaryota > Metazoa > Chordata > Amphibia > Anura > Bombinatoridae > Bombina > Bombina bombina. The sequence goes on along the minus strand of NC_069501.1, from coordinate 305,999,245 downwards.
GATTTATGTGATAATGACAATGATGCCCAAGATGATTCCTCAAGTGAGGGGAGTAAGCATGGTACTGCATCATTCCCTCCTTCGTCTACACGAGTCTTGCCCACTCAGGAGGCCCCTAGTACATCTAGCGCGCCAATACTCCTTACTATGCAACAATTAACGGCTGTAATGGATAATTCTGTCAAAAACATTTTAGCCAAAATGAACCCTTGTCAGCGTAAGCGTGGCTGCTCTGTTTTAGTTACTGAAGAGCATGACGACGCTGATATTAATATCTCTGGAGGGCCCCTAACCCAATCTGAGGGGGCCAGGGAGGTTTTGTCTGAGGGAGAAATTACTGATTTAGGGAACATTTCTCAGCAGGCTGAATCTGATGTGATTACATTTAAATTTAAATTGGAACATCTCCGCATTTTGCTTAAGGAGGTATTATCCACTCTGGATGATTGTGAAAATTTAGTCATCCCAGAGAAACTATGTAAAATGGACAAGTTCCTAGAGGTGCCGGGGCTCCCAGAAGCTTTTCCTATACCCAAGCGGGTGGCGGACATTGTTAATAAAGAATGGGAAAGGCCCGGTATTCCTTTCGTCCCTCCCCCCATATTTAAAAAATTGTTTCCTATGGTCGACCCCAGAAAGGACTTATGGCAGTCAGTCCCCAAGGTCGAGGGAGCGGTTTCTACTTTAAACAAACGCACCACTATTCCCATAGAGGATAGTTGTGCTTTCAAAGATCCTATGGATAAAAAATTAGAAGGTTTGCTTAAAAGGATGTTTGTTCAGCAGGGTTACCTTCTACAACCCATTTCATGCATTGTCCCTGTCACTACTGCCGCATATTTCTGGTTTGATGAACTGCTTAAGGTGCTCGATAGTGACTCTCCTCCTTATGAGGAGATTATGGATAGAATCAATGCTCTCAAATTGGCTAATTCTTTCACTCTAGACGCCTCTTTGCAATTGGCTAAGTTAGCGGCTAAGAACTCTGGGTTTGCTATTGTGGCGCGCAGAGCGCTTTGGTTGAAATCTTGGTCGGCTGATGCGTCTTCCAAGAACAAGCTACTAAATATTCCTTTCAAGGGGAAAACGTTGTTTGGTCCTGACTTGAAAGAGATTATCTCTGATATCACTGGGGGTAAAGGCCACGCCCTTCCTCAGGATCGGCCTTTCAAGGCAAAAAATAGACCTAATTTTCGTCCCTTTCGTAAAAACGGACCAGCCCAGGGTGCTACGTCCTCTAAGCAAGAGGGTAATACTGCTCAGGCCAAGCCAGCTTGGAGACCAATGCAAGGCTGGAACAAGGGAAAGCAGGCCAAGAAACCTGCCACTGCTACCAAGACAGCATGAAATATTGGCCCCCGATCCGGGACCGGATCTGGTGGGGGGCAGACTCTCTCTCTTCGCTCAGGCTTGGGCAAGAGATGTTCTGGATCCTTGGGCGCTAGAAATAGTCTCCCAGGGTTATCTTCTGGAATTCAAGGGACTTCCCCCAAGGGGGAGGTTCCACAGGTCGCAGTTGTCTTCAGACCACATAAAAAGACAGGCGTTCTTACATTGTGTAGAAGACCTGTTAAAAATGGGAGTGATTCATCCTGTTCCATTAAGAGAACAAGGGATGGGGTTCTACTCCAATCTGTTCATAGTTCCCAAAAAAGAGGGAACGTTCAGACCAATCCTAGATCTCAAGATCTTAAACAAATTTCTCAAGGTCCCATCGTTCAAGATGGAAACCATTCGAACTATCCTTCCTTCCATCCAGGAAGGTCAATTCATGACCACGGTGGATTTAAAGGATGCGTATCTACATATTCCTATCCACAAGGAACATCATCGGTTCCTAAGGTTTGCATTCCTGGACAAACATTACCAGTTCGTGGCGCTTCCTTTCGGATTAGCCACTGCTCCAAGGATTTTCACAAAGGTACTAGGGTCCCTTCTAGCGGTGCTAAGACCAAGGGGCATTGCAGTAGTACCTTACCTGGACGACATTCTGATTCAAGCGTCGTCCCTTCCTCAAGCAAAGGCTCACACGGACATTGTCCTGGCCTTTCTCAGATCTCACGGCTGGAAAGTGAACGTGGAAAAGAGTTCTCTATCCCCGTCAACAAGGGTTCCCTTCTTGGGAACAATTATAGACTCCTTAGAAATGAGGATCTTTCTAACAGAGGCCAGAAAAACAAAGCTTCTGGACTCTTGTCGGATACTTCATTCCGTTCCTCTTCCTTCCATAGCTCAGTGCATGGAAGTGATCGGGTTGATGGTGGCGGCGATGGACATAGTTCCTTTTGCACGCATTCATCTAAGACCATTACAACTGTGCATGCTCAGTCAGTGGAATGGGGACTATACAGACTTGTCTCCGAAGATACAAGTAAATCAGAGGACCAGAGACTCACTCCGTTGGTGGCTGTCCCTGGACAATCTGTCTCAAGGGATGATGTTCCACAGACCAGAGTGGGTCATTGTCACGACCGACGCCAGTCTGATAGGCTGGGGCGCGGTCTGGGGATCCCTGAAAGCTCAGGGTCTTTGGTCTCGGGAAGAATCTCTTCTACCGATAAATATTCTGGAACTGAGAGCGATATTCAATGCTCTCCAGGCCTGGCCCCAGCTTGCGAGGACCAGGTTCATACGGTTTCAATCAGACAACATGACGACTGTTGCGTACATCAACCATCAGGGGGGAACAAGGAGTTCCCTAGCGATGGAAGAAGTAACCAAAATTATTCTTTGGGCGGAGTCTCACTCCTGCCACCTGTCTGCTATCCACATCCCAGGAGTGGAAAATTGGGAAGCGGATTTTCTGAGTCGTCAGACATTGCATCCGGGGGAGTGGGAACTCCATCCGGAAATCTTTGCCCAAGTCACTCACCTGTGGGGCATTCCAGACATGGATCTGATGGCCTCTCGTCAGAACTTCAAAGTTCCTTGCTACGGGGCCAGATCCAGGGACCCCAAGGCGGCTCTAGTGGATGCACTAGTAGCACCTTGGACCTTCAAACTAGCTTATGTGTTCCCGCCATTTCCTCTCATCCCCAGGCTGATAGCCAGGATCAAGCAGGAGAGGGCGTCGGTGATCTTGATAGCTCCTGCGTGGCCACGCAGGACTTGGTATGCAGATCTGGTGAATATGTCATCGGCTCCACCTTGGAAGCTACCTTTGAGACGAGACCTTCTTGTTCAGGGTCCGTTCGAACATCCGAATCTGGTTTCACTCCAGCTGACTGCTTGGAGATTGAACGCTTGATTTTATCGAAGCGAGGATTCTCAGATTCTGTGATCGATACTCTTGTTCAGGCCAGAAAGCCTGTGACTAGAAAGATTTACCACAAAATTTGGAAAAAATATATCTGTTGGTGTGAATCTAAAGGATTCCCTTGGGACAAGGTTAAGATTCCTAGGATTCTATCCTTCCTTCAAGAAGGATTGGAAAAAGGATTATCTGCAAGTTCCCTGAAGGGACAGATTTCTGCCTTGTCGGTATTACTTCACAAAAAGCTGGCAGCTGTGCCAGATGTTCAAGCCTTTGTTCAGGCTCTGGTTAGAATCAAGCCTGTTTACAAACCTTTGACTCCTCCTTGGAGTCTCAATTTAGTTCTTTCAGTTCTTCAGGGGGTTCCGTTTGAACCCTTACATTCCGTTGATATTAAGTTATTATCTTGGAAAGTTTTGTTTTTAGTTGCGATTTCTTCTGCTAGAAGAGTCTCAGAATTATCTGCTCTGCAGTGTTCTCCTCCTTATCTGGTGTTCCATGCAGATAAGGTGGTTTTACGTACTAAACCTGGTTTTCTTCCAAAAGTTGTTTCTAACAAAAACATTAACCAGGAGATTATCGTACCTTCTCTGTGTCCAAAACCAGTTTCAAAGAAGGAACGTTTGTTGCACAATTTGGATGTTGTTCGCGCTCTAAAATTCTATTTAGATGCTACAAAGGATTTTAGACAAACATCTTCCTTGTTTGTTGTTTATTCAGGTAAAAGGAGAGGTCAAAAAGCAACTTCTACCTCTCTCTCTTTTTGGATTAAAAGCATCATCAGATTGGCTTACGAGACTGCCGGACGGCAGCCTCCCGAAAGAATCACAGCTCACTCCACTAGGGCTGTGGCTTCCACATGGGCCTTCAAGAACGAGGCTTCTGTTGATCAGATATGTAGGGCAGCGACTTGGTCTTCACTGCACACTTTTACCAAATTTTACAAGTTTGATACTTTTGCTTCTTCTGAGGCTATTTTTGGGAGAAAGGTTTTGCAAGCCGTGGTGCCTTCCATTTAGGTGACCTGATTTGCTCCCTCCCTTCATCCGTGTCCTAAAGCTTTGGTATTGGTTCCCACAAGTAAGGATGACGCCGTGGACCGGACACACCTATGTTGGAGAAAACAGAATTTATGTTTACCTGATAAATTTCTTTCTCCAACGGTGTGTCCGGTCCACGGCCCGCCCTGGTTTTTTTAATCAGGTCTAATATTTTATTTTCTTTAACTACAGTCACCACGGTACCATATGGTTTCTCCTATGCAAATATTCCTCCTTAACGTCGGTCGAATGACTGGGGTAGGCGGAGCCTAGGAGGGATCATGTGACCAGCTTTGCTGGGCTCTTTGCCATTTCCTGTTGGGGAAGAGAATATCCCACAAGTAAGGATGACGCCGTGGACCGGACACACCGTTGGAGAAAGAAATTTATCAGGTAAACATAAATTCTGTTTTTCTTCTTGTAGCCGGAGAAGCGATTCCCCCTCCTGACGCTCGTCTCTTCATACGTCAGCAATGACGAATATGGCATCCTCCAATCACGGCTTTCCCCCCAGGGGAATCATTGCCTGAGGCAACGCCATGATTGGAGGAAGCCGGATTTGACATTGCTGATGTAAGAACAGTGAAATGTAAACTTTCATAAATGAAAGTACCCCTGTTTTTAGTAATATTTTTAAAAACCGGGCACTCCGTGAAACAAAGGAAAAGTAAATTGCGCTATATGTACTGGTACATTACTCAATGTAACAATAAATATAATGATATATATATATATATATATATATATATAAAGTAATAGATTAATATTTGATGTTCCCAAATGAGTAAAAATTTAAAATCGAAATATAAATATGTGCACAGGTAGATCCGCTAAAAAGATATTATAATAAAATGATGTTATAAAATCCAAAAATTCATTAAAATTACCAAAACAGCGTAATAAATTCACAATAACACCTCTGAAAGATAGCAGCACCTCAATTTAGCAGCACCATAATTTAGAATAGTAGCAATAAATGCAGCAGGAAAACAATTATATAAAAGACCCAATTGGACTAAACGCAAAAGATATATAAAGAAAATAACAAAGTATTGCACACTATTTGTGTTATCAAACCAACAGTAAGACAAAGTATTGCACACTGTTTGTATTTACATTCAACAGTACCTCTTATAAGTTCTCGTATAAGTTCTCATATATTTTCACATATGAAGAGTTTTTCAGAATACAGGGTAGTATGTTCCTTTAAAATGAGTAACACTTTGGTTTCCAAACATGAGTCCTGTCTTGTGCAGCTCAAATCAAACTAGGTAGATCCAAACCTCAGTCGTGGGGATAGTGATACATGTAAAGAAAAAAAGAGAGAGCGCACAAAAGACTCAAGTGTAGATTTTATTAACAGAGTTTGCACACAAGATAAATTGCACTTACTAGAAATAAAGTTTAAAAAGGCATTCAGAATTCAACTCTCTTTCCTCTGCTTAAAAAGCCGCTCCACACTGCTGCCTAGGAAGTCAGTGTCTCCAGGTGTTTGTGTGCAAAACCGGCATCTGTAACAGGGCTTTCCGGATGCCCTTCCTCGGCAGTAGTGTGGAGTTGCTTTTTAAGCAGAGGAAAGAGAGTTGAATAAAATCTACACTTGAGTCTTTTGTGCGCTCTCTCTTTTTTTCTTTACATACTCATTCGTGAAAGTTTACCTTCACTTTAAAGGAATAGTCTAGTTGAAATTAAACTTTCATGTTTAATATAGATCATGCAATTTTAAGTAACTTTCTAATTTACTCCTTCTATCAATTTTAGGTTCAGCACCTGGTTAGCGCATGCTGATTGGTTGCTAAATGTAGCCACCAATCAACAATCACTACCCAGGTTCTGAACCAAAAAATGGGCCCGCTCCTAAACTTAAAGAGACACTCAATAAAAATTAAACTTTCATTATTCAGATAGAGCATGCTATTTTAAACAACTTTCCAATTTACTTCCATTAACAAAATGTGCACAGTCTTTTTATATTTAAACTTTTTGAGTCACCAGCTCCTACTGAGCATGTGCAAGAATATGTGTGTATGCATTTGTGAATGGCTGATGGCTGTCACATGGTACGTGTATGCATTTATGATTGGCTGATGGCTGTCACATGGTACAGGGGGAGTGAAAAAAGACATAACTTTTAAAATTGTCAGAAAAAAAATCTACTACTCATTTGAAGTTCAAACTAAGTGCTATTGGATTGTCTTGTTATCTTGCATTTGTTGATTATGCAAATCTACTGTGTTGACTGGTCCTTTAAATTCAAGCCTTTTCAAAATAAGATACCAAGGGAACAAAGAAAATTTGATAATAGTAGTAAATTGGAAAGTTGCTTAAATTGCATGCACTATCTGAATCATGACAGTTTAATTTTGACTAGACTATTCCTTTAAACAGTCTGATATCTACTTTAATGTATAGGTGGCCCTCCATTTACAACGGTTCAATTTGCGCCGTTTCAAAATAACGACCTTTTTTTCAGTCATGTGACTGCTATTGAAAAGCATTGAGAAGCAGTGCATTGATTAAAATAGCCATTCGGTGGAGGTGTCCGCTTGTGTTGCAGTAAAGATATGCAAGCCAAGCAAGCTAAAATTAATCAGTATAACTAGACCTGAGCTATCGAGCAGCTTTCATAGGAACAAGATCTTCATGTCTATAAATCAGTCCAGGTTGGAATGCATAAAAAATAATTGTTTGACGAAAATGTCTTCATTTCAAAGCTTTAAAAATAATGTATTAAGTGTTACTTATGGCAATTTTGAGAGGGGCCTGGAACCTAACTCCCTCACTTCCCATTGACTTACATTATAAACTGTGTTTCAATTTACAATGGTTTTGATTTACAACCATTCCTTCTGGAACCTAACCCCGGCGTAAACTGAGGGATACCTGTATATATATATATATATATATATATATATATATATATATATATTATACTTTATGCAGTGTAGGATCCCCCTTACCCCCCACCTTCTTGATCCCCCATACAGCTCTCTAATTCTCCCCTGCCTTAACTATTGTCGCCATGTTAGGTACTGACAGATGTCTGCCAGTACCTGAAAACCATTTTTTTTAAATATACAGTATATATTTTGTATTTATTATTATTTTTGTATTACTTTTATGTAGCATAGTGTCCCCCACCTGCAGTCTTTAGTTTAGGGTCCCCCACACCCCCAGGGTAGCTGCCCCATCCCTCCCCCTTTGTTTTCATAACATAGGGCCCTCCCACTCCCTCCCTCTCACTCCTGCCTCCACTGCTGGGCTGCCCACCTGCGTCCTGCCCACACCTCCCGCCCACCTAGGAAATCTGTACTCCCTCACACACACACACCATTATTATTATTATTATAATTATCAATTTTAAGAACTAAATTACATGAAAAGGGGCAAAATAAATAATGAAAGTATTTTGCCAAGTTGTTTCATTATATATAACTAAATATGTTATATAGAAATGTCAATGTGCTTACTTTTAGTTATGTTTTACTATTGTAAGATAGGATTGCAGATGAGTCATAAGAATGTACGATAAAGTCAGTCTGTGTGTTTGTATTAAAGAGATACTTTAGGTGCTGAATTGTAATATGCCAGACCTGGCAGTGCAGGAAATCAGGGGTGACTGTAAATTGTGAAATTTGGGGGTTCAAAAAGTTGGTCATAAAGTTACACTAGTCTAGTGGTACACTAATAACCATCAAACATAATGGGAATATTAAAGAAACTAAGGAGAGAAAACAGGTGCATGAAACAACTTGAGGTGTAAGACCCCCCCATGGAACTACCACCATTCTAGCTGCTTGTTTATTACCTTATTTCATGGCAATGGTTTCTATTCTAAAATGAATAGAGTCATATTTCATGTAACGCGTTTCAGTTTCTGTTTTGTTTGTTAATGTTATGGGAGAAATAAGGTATTTTCCTGATGGTTACATTTGTGTCATGCACAGTGGGTGTATATTGATTTCTCAAAGCAAAATAACTTCTATTTTTATCTATACAGTAACACCGGTGTAGGCGTTCACGTGGCAGTATAATGTGTGGATTTATTGCTCACGCACAGTATTTTTATATTTGAGATAAAATGAGCAAAACCCAGATAATCTTTTATTTTGCAAACGATCATTTAGAAGTTTTGAACATTAGCATAGCTTAGAGGAACACTGTGCTCAAAAATATCTGTTAACCATATGAAGAAACATTATTTAAAGGACATTAAACACTTTGAGATGATATTATAAAATGATAAATCATATATATATATATATATATATATATAAAAAAACTCTGCAATATAATTTATTTTGCCCCCTTTTCCGTTAATTCCATTCTGAAATTGTGAGCGTTTCAGTTCCTGTTAGAAATGGAAGTGCAACCATTGGCTGCACACTATAGTAACCTATGTATAACTGTCCCTAATACTGTCCCTAATTGGCCACAGCAGAGAAGGTAACCTAAGTTACAACATGGCAGCTCCCATTGTTTTATAAACACTAACTGCTAGATTACAAGTTTTTGTCAGTAAGGCTTGCGGGGCTAACGAGCAGTTTCAGCTCACCGCTCACCTACAGACAAAGCTGGTATTACGGTTTATTTTAAACCCGGCTTTAGCCGCACCTCAATACCAGAGCTGCTTACAGTGGCGGTGAGCTGGCAAAACCTGCTCGTGCACAATTTCCCCATAGGAATCAATGGGGCAGATTCGGCTGAAAAAAAAAAAAAACCCTAACACCTGCAAAAAAGCATTGTTCAGCTCCTAGCACAGCCCCATTGATTCCTATGGGAAAATACCTTTTATGTCTACACCTAACACCCTAACATGAACCCCGAGTCTAAACACACCTAATCTTACACTTATTAACCCCTAATCTGCCGCCCCTGACATCGTCGCCACCTGCATAATATTATTAACCCCTAATCTGCCGCTCCGGACACCACCGCCACCTACATTATACTTATGAACACCTAATCTGCTGCCCCCAGCATCGCTGAACCCTACATTATATTTATTAACCCCTAATCTGATGCCCCCAGCATCGCCGAACCCTACATTATACTTATTAACCCCTAATCTGCAGCCCCAATGTCGCCGCAACCTAACTACATTTATTAACCCCTAATCGGCCGCCCACAACGTCGCCGCCACTATTATAAATATATAAACTCCTAAACCTAAGTCTAAGCCTAACACCTCCCTAACTTAAATATAATTTAAAATAATCTAAATAAAATTACTACAATTAACTAAATTATTCCTATTTAAAACTAAATACTTACCTATAAAATAAACCCTAAGCTAGCTACAATATAACTAATTGTTGTTTTTTTTTTTTTAATTCTTTTTATTAAAGAAACATGGGTACAGTTAGACAATTGTGTGTGTATACAGAGTAAAATTATAGACAATTCAAGATGTACATATGAAATAAGCATTACATATATCAGCAGCCACAATGTAATTATTACCACAGGTATCAAAGAAGGGCTGCGGGTTGTGTTTCCGTCCTCTATAGGTAGCTATCATTATAGTCCTTCAATATTATTCAAAACAGAAAAGTCCTTGTGAGAGGGGCTTTATCAAATTGGCCAGGTATCCATTCATGTGTAACCCATGTTTCTTATTTTTAATATAATAACAAACAAAACAACTTAACCAAACTAAATATATAAACTAAACACTTCCCTAATTGACCAAAAGATGTCAGAGGTATGCCATTTCCAATATATGTCTAGGAGGAAAGATAGTATATATATTTCCCAATATTGTAAGATAGGCAAACTTGTGGAGTTAATCAATGAACCTGCCGAAGTGTAGTTGATAAGAGCGCTATTGAAAAGAGGTGTATCTGGTTCTATTAATGAGTTATACCATCCAATATTTTTCCCTAAATAAACAGTGGTCTAGCGGTTAACTGAGGAGGTATAAGTGCGTATGACGTGTACAAGCCTAATTGACTTAGAATGAAATAACCTATATGAATTAATGTTTAAATTTGCACTTGCTGTGACACTTTAGTTTCCAAGATATGCCTTAAGATGTGGTTGAATCTAAATTACACTAAAATTATATTCCAACTCTCTTAAATATAGGTTTCACTGCCAGTGTCTTATAACATGTGTAAAAGACCACGCTATTGGGGATAACTAGGGTACATGTGAGATAGCCATATTAAGATTTTAGCAGGGTGATAAGACTTATTGAGAATGACTAGGAGGTTAAAAAAAAAAAAAAAAAAGAAAAAAAAAAAAAAAAACCAAAAAAAAAAAAAAAAAAAATGAAATTAAACACCTGTACAATAACAAAACACAACATAGCCAAGTCCAAACAGATTAGGGCGTCTGCTGTCTTACTCTAGATTCTCCTAACGTTAACTAAACTTAATATCTGGGGAATATACTCTCTCTTTCTACACCTCTCCACCAGTGTATATGGCAGAAAGCAGCTAACTATGGAACAACCTAGAAGATCTGGCTGCCTAGCTGAACCTTATCTCCTCATTGCTGAATTACCCTAGCACAGGAGCTAGAAACCTAATATAATATATTCATTGTAGGTGAGTCCTTTTGTTATTAATATGATACATGACTATGGTATAAGAAAGGATTTTTTCATTAGGATCTAAGGATTAGAACACAAATCCAGTTGATTAATGGAAAAATATAGTAATGGCTATCAATTGACAGTGTCATTTAAAATGATAAGTGCACAAACTGCGTATCTAAATGTGTAGCTGACAAACTGCTTTTTGCAATCCTCATATCTAAGAACAAATGCACGATCCCATCTGCTGATATAGAGTAGTGTGTCATTTGTTACAGTAAAAAAAAAAATTGATGTAAGTGAACAAAAGGGTATTACAAGTTATGCAAATAAATGACTGCGTTTGTTTCTGTAAGAGGAAAAATGAAGCATCAGTACAAGCCGTAGGTTGAGGATATAAATAAGTCAGCATGCTGTAAAGAGTATAAAGTATGCATTTTGTCAATATTTCAGAGTATCCCATAGTACGAAACACAGAGAAATAAAAGTACTTGCTGGGTAGGGGCAGCACCCCTCAACTGCAGAGCCGACATCATATTTGAGAATATCCCCAGCTTAGCACTAAGATACAAAGTTCTGAGCTCCACAACGGGTCACCTCTGATGCGGTTAACACAGGCGGTTAAACTGACCCGTATTGGCTTTCTCCATGGTAACAGTCAGCCTATGCCCTTTGGTCTACGGGTGTACCGTATGTTGCTGAGGTGTCCAGCTGCAGACCCAGCACCCAGGGAAGCGCTGGTAGAAGGAGTATAGTTGGGAAAGACTTGCACAGGGGCCTGCTGATATCGGGGTGCTGCAGCAGCGGGTAACCAGGTGTTCGCCTGCGGCGGAGGCGCATCATGCAGATCCCTGTCGCCTTGTTTCCTTATTCGGGGAGTTAGGAATGTACCCAGTGATAAAATGGTGGGTGGGGGGTCCGCAGCTAACTCCGCAGGTCCAGGAGTGCCCTCGGCAGCATGAGGGGTCAGACAAGCATCCCAGAGATCCTGAGTCAAATCAGCCAGGTCCGGAAAGATAAACGCTGAGTCTGTGACTTCAGTGTTCCATTGCAGCTGGGCTTGAGGTGTGTGCTGCGGTTTCGATGGAGAATGGTAAGTTTGTGTAGGCACCGAGTAGTCTTCTTGAGGGCAAGGTTTCTTAATAGCCCGGATTGTCTCATGCAGTGTCTCGTAACTAGAGAACAGACGTTCAAATGCCGGCCCGAATACACTAAGAATCTGCGCGGCAATATTGTTTTCCGACTCCATTGTTCTGTACAGGAAGTTAATATGTACAAAATCCCTTGTGGATTGCTTTTCAGTGAAATGACCTCCGGGGAAGAAGAGAGTGGTTTTCTTCTATCTGTTTAAAGTTCCCGGACAGCTTCTCTGTCAAGGGAGATACAGATGGCATAGAAAGATGAGGTAATAAGTTATGTTAGAAGAGGTTCTCTGCAGAGCAACAAAAACCTGCGTCCATCTTCTAGAGCCGCCCACCGGAAGTCAATATAACTAATTGTTACATTGTAGCTATCTTAGGGTTTATATTTATTTTACAGGCAACTTTATATTTATTTTAACTAGGTAGAATAGTTATTAAATAGTTATTAACTATTTAATAGCTACCTAGCTAAAATAAGTACAAATTTACCTGTAAAATAAAACCTAACCTATGTTACAATTACACCTAACACTACATTATCATTAAATAAATTAACTAAATTAACTACAATTAATTACAATTAAATAAAATAAAGTATGAAAAAAACAAACACTAAATTACAGAAAATAATAAAATAATTAAAATTTTATTAAATTGTAAATAGAATGCGAGCCAATATCAGCCAATAGGATTTTTTCTACCTTAATTCCGATTGGCTGATAGAATTCTATCAGCCAATCGGAATTGAAGGGACGCCATCTTGGATGACGTCACTTAAAGGTGCCGTCATTTAGTGTGCCGCGTCCGATGTCTTGAAGATGGACCCTCTCCGCTCCGGATGGATGAAGATAGAAGATGCCGCCTGGATGAAGACTTCTGGCTGTCTGGAGGACCTCTTCTGCCCGGATAGGATGAAGACTTCGGACCGTCTGGAGGACCACTTCTGCCCGGTTGGGTGAAGACGTCTCAAGGTAGGGTGATCTTCAAGGGGTTAGTGTTAGGTTTTATTAAGGGGGGATTGGGTGGGTTTTAGAGTAGGGTTGGGTGTGTGGGTGGTGGGTTTTAATGTTGTGGGGGGGTATTGTATTTTTTTTTTACAGGTAAAAGAGCTGATTACTTTGGGGCAATGCCCCGCAAAAAGCCCTTTTAAGGGCTATTTGTAATTTAGTATAGGGTAGGGATTTTTTTTATTTTGGGGGGCTTTTTTATTTTATTAGGGGGATTAGATTAGGTGTAATTAGTTTAAATTTTTCTGTAATTTAGTGTGTTTTTTTCCGTAATTTAGTTTATTTAATTTCATTGTAAATAATTGTAGTTAATTTAGTTAATTTATTTAATGATAGTGTAGTGTTAGGTGTAAATGTAACATATGTTAGGTTTTATTTTACAGGTATATTTGTACTTATTTTAGCTAGGTAGCTATTAAATAGTTAATAAATATTTAATAACTATTGTACCTAGTTAAAATAAATACAAAGTTGCCTGTAAAATAAATATAAACCCTAAGATAGCTACAATGTAACAATTAGTTATATTGTAGCTAGCTTAGGGTTTATTTTATAGGTAAGTATTTAGTTTTAAATAGGAATAATTTAGTTAATTATAGTAATTTTATTTAGATTATTTTAAATTATATCACTTTACACTTATTTTGTCAATATTTAAACAGCTAATGAAACTATAAAAAACATATCTACATGTTATTCTCAGTCTTATCTTTTCTTTGAATGTTTCATTCAATCTAGCAATTATTTAATGTTCTTTTAAACATATAGCCATTTGTTGTCTAAAATTTTTAAATGTAAAATTAAACTAATGTACGAGTATCAGTTGTGCATCTTCATACTGGTGCTAATTGGCTTATAGGCACTTCAACCAATAAGCATTAACATTAACTACCTATGAACCAATGAGCCAATGAGTAGAAAATGTGTAGCAACCAATGAGCATAAGAAGGAAATGCACAACTGATACACCTGTGCTAGTTTCTACTAAAGTTTAAAATATGCTTTTAGTCAATTACATATTTTGAATATTTGAAAAAAACACACATTTTTTAAGTCATTACTGCTGTGCAACTCTGCACCCCCCACAGTCTATCTAAGGGGCTCCCTAGTGCCACTGCCTATCTTTGCCTTATGGAAACACCAGTCCTGAGGGTCACAAGACTTAAATCCCAAATTGGATAGTTCATCAGTTTCTTGGACTATTGGTAACTCTGTATGACTCTGTGCTTTTTAATTTTTTTGTAACCGTTTGATAGCATTGTTTCTGTGCCTGACTCAAAGTTTGGGAGAAAGGGCATGGTTGCCGGGGGGGGGGGGGGGGATGCTGGGGGATTCAGTGGTTAGAAGATTGTTATTGCTATACTTTATTCATTTCTGTAGGTGCTGGTAGAACATAACATTATGTTCATGTGCTGTAATGTGTACCATCATCTCTAGCATCCCTTCCTTATTTCCTGGTCTCTAGGGGACGAGCCTTGTATTAATGTTTCTGTAAGTAAAAACGTACTGTCATCATTTACTGCTGAGTACATATTGCCAAAAAATATTTGGTAAAGCATTTTCGAAGTCCCTGTTTGGAAAAAGTGCATTGGTAGAATTTAATCCAGGTTTTGGGAAGAATATCCATCTGACTCATATTATTGGTCACTAAAGTAGGCACTATAATATTCAATGTTACCTTGGAATAGCCTTTGTTTTTTGGTGCAAGGTTTGGTTTCAGATAAACCTGTTAATTGTACATATTAATTGGCTGGAGATAGAAGACAGTTGGCTTCCATAGGAAGAATTATTGTTGTCACACATAAAATGTACCCATTTTTTTGGCCTTGTTTAAGCTGGAGTTAGACATGTTGTGCACTATCAAGTCACCATCATTGCAACTGATGAATGAAACTCCATCTAAAATATCACTAACATATTTAGGATCTGTTTTTATAAAGGGTAGATTTTACCATCACTTTAATTGTGCCAAACACCCTATTCCTCTTTATTGGAAGCAAACATCATGCCCCTCCATCCAGTAACATGAACACTTCATTTGGAAAAAACCTTATTATGTTAAAGCAGGCAAATGTATTTTTTTCCTAAACAAAGTTATGTTATGATCAAATTTTATTGAATGGGATTAATTTAAAAGAAAAATTAAATGGGATGGTTTGATTGGGCAACCTACATAAGTTCCATATACTTGATCACCTAAGTCCAATAAGGACCTAAGCACTGAGGGTACCTTCTTCCCCACGCTCTCTTCAGCACTTCCCAGACACACATGAGGTATAATCTCATAAATATTAAGATTGTTTCCAATATAGAAGCAGATACAGAGGAGTTTTAGTATATAAGAACATATTTTTACATTGCTCATTAGAGAAGTCTATTTTAAGTTAATTTTCCTGAGAAAAAGATTAAAGAGATTGTGTTGTAATATCTTATAGAAATGTATAGGAGATAAAGATTGTTCCTCTTGTCAGAGCTTATTTTGAGCATAGAATTACAATTGTGGTCTGATTAGGTTCCTCTTCTCAGGACATGTGGAAATATAATGGCATAACTGGAAGTAGGACAACCAAGAGTTAAAAATGCATAGAAGTGAACTGAGTTCAGTTCAGTAAAGGCTTTAAAAGATGCTCTATTAAAGATATGAGTGACATGTCCATCCACATTGATCCCAGTTATAAACTGGGAGTAGATAAAGGCATCATTTCCCAATAAAGGGGTTACAGGCGATGGAATAGGGGAAAGGGATGGATATATACAGAGCAAGGAATCCCTTATTTTAAGAGTTTCTGCTATTACTGATTGGAAGCTACAATATATTACTTTTTCTATCTTGCTTAGCAGACCAGCATTGGTCACCTAAATTATTAATAGCTAATAAATCTTCCTTTAGGCTTACCCACAATGTGTCTTGTAAGTGGAAATTCCAGAACATGATACAGGATAAGTGAATGGTATAGTAGTAAAATCGTAAATTAGAAGCTCCCAGTCCTCCCATATAGGTTTTGTCTAAATAACATGATTTGTTTTCTTTTCTTTTTTTAATTCTGGGTTTCTTAAGGACCTAAATGAACTGATTTAACAATAATTGTAAAAAGATGAGGGAGGATCTGGGTATAGCTATAGCTAAAGGAGTAGCTTGGAAAATATAGAGGATTTTTGGTAATATATTGATTTTTAGAGGGGTGATGACAAGCCTAAGTCAGAAAGCTAAGAGGAGAGAGAAGACTGTATATATAATGGTGTAGAGGGATATTTGATTGTGGAAGAATGGATCCAGATTGTTTTATTACATTTGACAGTGACGGACCTTATTCTTGTGATGTGTATAATACTTTTTTTTTACTAACATTTAGTATATTCATTTTTGACAGTCATTTACAGAAACAAATTTTTGTATATATATTTAAATAGAAAAAAATACAATACTAATTTTAATGGGTGGCTTAAAGCAGGGGTCAGCAACCTTTGGCACCCCAGATATTCTGGAACTACATTGCCCATGATGCTCAGACACACTTTCGGCTGGCTGAGTGTCATGGGAAATGTAGTTCCAAAACATCTGCGGTGCCAAGGTTGCTGACCCCTGGCTTGGGATAGAATTCTGGCACAATTAACAAAACCATAAAAGTTAATAATTGTCCCCAGCCTTGTATGAACAAAGGGGTTTTTAGTACTATATTTTGTAAAAAGCATGTAAGGTCATATACTTGAGTCAAGGCAAACCCTGAAAAAGAATCCTTCTCTAATATATTAAAACGGAAGGTATTTTATCAGCTCTGTTTTCTGAGCTTGTTCAGACTATATTGTTGCTTTCTATATTTCTTCACAGCTCTCACAACAACAAAGGTAGATTATGACAGCGGGTCAACTGCTGAGCTGTTGTCAGAAACGCAATATACTTGGCATTTCATAAACAGCTCATATGTATTCAGACACTTTGGTGCATGTTTTGAATATATTAATTTCCTCAAGCTTGATACTTCAAAAGCATCAGGAAAGGATATACTGGGCCAGATTGGAGCATTAACTGCACTAGAAGTAAGTTTTTGCGCGCGCCGGGTTGCGCTCGAATTGTAAACTGTTTTCACTTGCACGCTAACTCGAAGCGCTTAAAAAGCCGAACTTAGATTATTGTGTGTCCAATGACCTGTTGCTGTTCTATTTATTCCTAAATACATTTATATATATATATATATATATATATATAATTTTTTGCACAAATATATATTTATACCTAATATATATTGTATTGTATATTATACTATTTTTGTTTTATTTTCATCTACACACCTCATAGCACTAACATGTATCAAAATATGACCATACTGATATTCGTGACAACCCTTTTCTCACTCCAATTTTGTTCACTTCATTACCGCCATAAGCACCCACCTCAAACTGGAAAACAAATTATCATATACCATGGCCTGCTCTGTTGCTGTAACTTATCTGATGAGTGCTGGTAGAGAGTTATAAAAAATAGCCTTCCTACCCCCCCTCACAAAATTGTAAAGTATCCCATTCACTATATAGCCAAACAAAAACTATGTCCAAATTCCTATTCCTTATGTTACTTGCCCTTGCAAATGATGTAGAGTCTAACCCGGACCATTCCTAGCCTTCCAACTAAAAAAGGCCTCTCCTTTGTGCACTGTAATATCCGCAGCTTACTACCAAACATTGATGCACTGCAAGCTTGGTGTTTACAATACAAGCCAAAAATCATTGTGATCTCTGAATCATGGCTAACTGCAAAAATACCTGACTCTGCCATTGCAATACATTGGTATTCATGCCATAGAATTGACAGAGCAAAGAGAGGAGGCGGCATTGTCATTTATGTTGAAAATTCCACAAAGTTCACCCCCATACAAAAATCTAGCTCTCCTGCCACCTTTGATTTCCTTTCTGGCAAAATTGAGATCCCTTGCAGTAAATCAATCATTGTTGCAGGAATCTACCGCCCACCTAGATCCCCTGTGCATTCCATTTCAGACATAGCACATCTCCTTAGTGAAACCATAGCTCAAAACCCAAAAAGTGAAATTTTGGTTTTTGGAGATTTTAACATTGATTGGCTGAATCCAAAAAATAACAGTTGTCGCTCGCTGTTTAAATCTTTGCAGCTAACACAATTAATCTCCTCCCCAACTTGCATAAACATCAAAAGCCATAATCATACCCTGCTCGACTGGATTCTCTCCACTTCTCCCGACCGAATCCAGGAGGCAGGTGTTCTCCCTAACATTTTCAGTGACCACTGCTTAGTGTACTGCGTGCGCAAAATAAAGGCTACTAAATCCTCTCCCAAGGTTAAAATCACCAGGTCCTTCAAAAAATGTAATATTCAATCATTTCTAAATGACATCAAGAACCTCCCCTGGCACAGATTAAACCTAATCCCAGATCTAGACTCTGCAGTTGAATTCTTTCAGTCTGAACTCCTACAAGTTTGGAATTTACATGCCCCGCTGCGTAAGGTGAGAGTAAAAGGAGCACACTTGAATTGGATCACAGCTGACCTCATTCAAATGTACCAATTTCGGGATTCATTGTGGTCAAAGTTCAAGCATACTGGCTCTATGAATGATCACTGTGTATATAGACAATGGCAAAATATATGCACTAAACAAACAAAATTGGCTAAGGCACAATATTTCTGTGAAAATAACATATCTAACCCTAGAAAGTTTTTGAAACTCATAAATAACTTACAAAATCCACCAATCCACTCCCAACCCTCCACTGTCAATGTGGATAACCAAAACCTGCAACTCCCCTTAGAAGTAGCAAATGCCTTTAACAATTATTTTGTCGGATGTTCCACCACTCTGATTGGCAAACTAATAAATGGCACGCATCCTGAAGCTACAAATGTGGATCAAGCCCCACTAAAACAGCATAGACCCAATATAGAGAAGTTCAATTTTAGACCTGTACCCATCAATGTCGTTAAGAAACACCTTAATAATCTAACAATGAAAAAACAGTCTGGACCTGATCAAATCCCAGCAATGCTGTTGAAGCTCAGTGCGCCGGCAATTGCTAAGCCTGTCACAACCCTAATTAACGAATCCTTGGTGTCTGGATACATACCCAAACTCTGGGAAAACTGCAAGAGTAGTGCCTATTCATAAAAGTGGGGAGTTAACCTTGGTTTCTAACTATCGCCCTATATCATTGCTCCCAGTATTGTCAAAAATCTTAGAAAAATGCGTCCATACACAATTATGCGAGTAATACCAACTTTCTAACTATCTGACCGCTGATCAATCAGGTTTTTGACCAAATCACTCCACTACAACTGCCCTCCTAAAAGTTTGCAACAACATCTAAACTGGCATGGAACAAGGAGACCTAACTGGAGCTATTTTCCTTGATTTTGCTAAGGCTTTTGACACAGTGGACCACGACATACTACTGCTCAAACTAAAAAACTCGGGTATTGCTGATCGTCCGTTAACCTGGTTTAGATCATATGTATCGGATCAATCACAATATGTCTCTGTTTCTAACAGTGACTCCCTCCCTCTCCCAGTCACGTGTGGTGTTCCCCAAGGTTCCATTCTCGGCCCTCTACTATTCACATTATTTATAAATGATTTGCCTTATGTTTGCAAATCCTCAACTGTACACATATACGCAGACAACACGGTAATCTATGCAAACAAATCTGATCTGCCGCAGCTTGAGGCAATGCTCCAAGACCAGTTCACAGAGGTAGAAAAGTGGATCTCAAAAAAAAAAAACTCTTCCTAAACACTGACAAAACTGTCACAATGATTTTTGGAACTGGGCCTAAATTACACAAATTACAAAATTCCCATTGACGCATCAAATCAAAATCCAATTACACGCTAACCGCAGTCCACTCTTTCAAATACTTGGGTATGTTCTTAGACCCTAATCTATCTTTTGGCCTCCACATAGAAAAACTTGCATCTAAACTTTATCCAAAATTAGGTGCCCTGTACAGAAACAAATCTTGCCTCAGCCCTACAGTAAAGGAAAAGATTGTACAGCAAATGCTGATGCCTATCATGGATTATGGGGACGTAGTATACGCACCTGCACCGCAAACTCATCTTAATAAACTTAATACATTGTATAACTCGTTCTGCCGCTTTGTGCTACAATGTAACTATAAGACCCACCATTGTGACATGCTAAAAGAACTAAACTGGCTGACGCTGGAATCCAGACGCACCCTCCATCTTTCCTGCCTTGTGTTTAAGTGCCTTTCTGGAAAGCTCCCACCCTACCTGAGCAGAATGCTCTCCCCAGCTATTCCCACCTCCTATAACCTCCGATCCAGTACCAGCACATTATTTAGCTTGCCTCAATACAAAAAGAAAGCAGCTCGATCCTCCTTTTCCTACCGAGCGCCACAGTTATAAAAAATGACCTCCTGCACACTTTCAAATCTTCCCCAAGCCTAATATCGTTTAAGAGATCCCTCTCTACATATCTCAAAACAGAATGCACCTGTCATGGTTGATTATATATTTCTTACCTGTTCTATGTAATTTTTTTGCATCTATTGTGTATTATTATTGTTTTTGAATTTTATTGTACTCTATTGTATCACCGCAATGTTTTGTGGACCCAGGACATACTTGAAAACAAGAGACATCTCAATGTATCCTTCCTGTTAAAATATTTTATAAATAAATAAATAAATATATATATATATATATATATATATATATATATATATATATATACCTATATATATATATATATATATATATATAGATGAATAAAGATAGGTATATATGTATATATATATATATATATACAGGTGGCCCTCGTTTTACAATGGTTCAATTTAGACCGTTTCAGAGTAACAACCTTTTATTTCATGTAATTGGCAAGAGTCCATGAGCTAGTGACATATGGGATATACAATCCTACCAGGAGGGGCAAAGTTTCCCACACCTCAAAATGCCTATAAATACACCCCTCACCACACCCACAATTAAGTTTTACAAACTTTGCCTCCTATGGAGGTGGTGAAGTAAGTTTGTGCTAAGATTTCTATGTTGATATGCGCTTCTCAGCATTGTTGAAGCCCGATTCCTCTCAGAGTACAGCGAATGTCAGAGGGACGTGAAGGGAGTATCACCTATTGAATACGGGGGTCTTTTTCATGGGTTCTCTGTTATCGGTCGTAGAGATTTATCTCCTACCTCCCTTTTTAGATCGACGATATACTCTCAAATTTACCATTACCTCTACTAAAGAACTGTTTTAGTACTGGTTTGGCTATGTGCTATATGTGGATGGGTGTCTTTTGGTAAGTATGTTTTCATTTACTTAAGACACTCTCAGCTATGGTTTGGCACTTTATGCAAATTATATAAAGTTTTAAATATATGTATTGTACTTATATTTGCCATGAGTCAGGTTCATGTATTTCCTTCTGCAGACTGTCAGTTTCATATTTGGGAATATAAACACTTAAAGAAATTTGTTTCTTACCTGGGGTTTAGTCTTTTTCAATTTGACTACTTTTTGCATTTGCGGGTATTAGGCCCGCAGGTGCGTCAAATGTTAGACTTTATTGTGTCATTATTTGCGTAAACTTTTTTTGGCGCGGGAAATTATGTTTTTGACGCAACTTCTTCATTTCCGGCGTCATACGTGACGTCGAGACCTTTCACACTGCGGCGTCATTAGTGACACAAGTGTGTCATTTCCGGTCTTTTTCTTCATTATTTCAATACCCCATTGTTGTTTGCCTCCTGCTTTCTTTTCTATCCCATTCCTGAAACTGTCATTTAAGGAAATCGATAATTTTGCTTTATATGTTGTTTTTTCTCTTACATTGAGCAAGATGTCCCAATCTAATCCTGTCTCTGAAGTTTCTGCTGGAACATTGCTGCCTGACATCGGTTCTACCAAAGCTAAGTGCATTTGTTGTAAAATTGTAGAAATTATTCCACCGAATGTCATTTGTAATAGTTGTCATGATAAACTTTTACATGCAGATAGTGTTTCTATCAGTAATAGTACATTGCCAGTTGCAGTTCCTTCAACTTCTAATGTGCATGATATACCTGTAAATTTTAAAGAATTTGTTTCTGAATCTATTATGAAGGCTTTGTCTGCATTTCCACCTTCTAATAAACGTAAAAGGTCTTTTAAAACTTCTCATTTAGCTGATGAAATTTCAAATGACCAACAACATAATTCATCCTCTTCTGATGAGGATCTATATGAAACAGAAGATCCTTCCTCAGATATTGACACTGACAAATCTACTTATTTATTTAAAAGTATATGCGTTCTTTATTAAAAGAAGTGTTAATTACTTTGGATATTGAGGTAACCAGTCCTATTGACGTTCAGTCTAATAAATGTTTAAATGCTGTTTTTAAACCTCCTGTGGTTTCCCCAGGTGTTTTTCCCATTCCTGAGGCTATTTCTGATATGATTTCTAGGGAATGGAATAAGCCAGGTACTTCCTTTATTCCTTCTTCAAGGTTTAAGAGATTGTATCCTTTACCAGCAAAATCTATAGCGTTTTGGGAAAAGATCCCCAAAGTTGATGGGGCTATTTCTACTCTTGCTAAATGTGCCACTATTCCTATGGAAGATAGCACTTCCTTTAAGGATCCTTTAGATAGGAAGCTTGAATCTTATCTAAGGAAGGCCTATTTATATTCAGGTCATCTTCTCAGACCTGCTATTTCTTTGGGTGATGTTGCGGCTGCATCAACTTTCTGGTTGGAAAATTTAGCGCAACATGAATTGGATTCTGACATATCTAGCATTGTTCGCTTACTGCAACATGCTAATCATTTTATTTGTGATGCCATTTTTGATAATATCAAAATTGATGTTAGATCCATGTCTTTAGCTGTATTAGCTAGAAGAGCTTTGTGGCTTAAATCTTGGAATGTTGATATGACATCTAAATCTAGATTACTATCTCTTTCTTTCCAAGGTAATAATTTATTTGGTTCTCAGTTGGATTCTATTATTTCAACTATCACTGGAGGAAAAGGAGTTTTTTTGCCTCAGGATAAAAACCTAAGGGTAAATCTAAGGCTTCTAACCGTTTTCGTTCCTTTCGTCAGAATAAGGAACAAAAACTCAATCCTCCTCCCAAGGAATCTGCTTCCAGTTGGAAGCCTTCCTCAAATTGGAATAAATCCAAGCCATTTAGGAAACCAAAGTCTGCCCCTAAGTCCGCATGAAGGTGCTGCCCTCATTCCAGCTCAGCTGGTAGGGGGCAGATTAAGGTTTTTCAAGGATTTTTGGATAAAATCTGTCCAAAATCATTGGATTCAGAGCATTGTCTCTCAAGGGTATTGAATAGGATTCAAAGTAAGACCTCCTGTGAGAAGATTTTTTCTCTCACACATTCCTGTAAATCCAGTAAAAGCTCAGGCTTTTCTGAAGTGTGTTTCAGACCTGGAGTCTTCAGGGGTAGTCATGCCAGTTCCTCCTCAGGAACAAGGTTTGGGGTTTTATTCAAACCTATTCATTGTACCAAAGAAAGAAAATGTGTTCAGACCAGTTCTGGATCTGAAAATTTTGAATCGTTATGTAAGAGTACCAACTTTCAAGATGGTGACTATAAGGACTATTCTGCCTTTTGTTCAGCAAGGACATTATATGTCCACAATAGACTTGCAGGATGCATACCTTCATATTCCGATTCATCCAGAACACTATCAGTTTCTGAGATTCTCTTTTCTAGACAAGCATTACCAATTTGTTGCTCTTCCATTTGGCCTAGCAACAGCTCCAAGAATCTTTTCAAAGGTTCTGGGTGCCCTACTATCTGTAATCAGAGAACAGGGTATTGCGGTGTTTCCTTATTTGGACGATATCTTGGTACTAGCTCAGTCTTTACATACTGCAGAATCTCACACAAATCAACTAGTGTTGTTTCTTCGGAAACATGGTTGGAGGATCAATTTACCAAAAAGTTTCTTGATTTCTCAGACAAGGGTCACCTTTTTAGGCTTCCAGATAGATTCAGTGTCCATGACTCTGTCTCTAACAGACAAGAGACGTTTAAAATTGGTTGCAGCATGTCGGCTCCTTCAGTCTCAGTCATTCCCTTCAGTGGCTATGTGCATGGAAGTTTTAGGTCTCATGACTGCAGCATCGGACGCAATCCCCTTTGCTCGTTTTCATATGAGACCTCTACAGCTTTGTATGCTGAATCAATGGTGCAGGGATTATACAAAGATATCACAATTAATATCCTTGAATCCCAATGTACGACACTCTCTGACATGGTGGATAGATCACCATTGTTTGGTTCAAGGGGCTTCTTTTGTTCGCCCAACCTGGACTGTGATCACAACAGATGCAAGTCTTTCAGGTTGGGGAGCTGTTTGGGGGTCTCTGACAGCACAAGGGGTTTGGAAATCTCAAGAGGGAGATTACTAATAAATATTTTAGAACTCCGTGCAATTCTCAGGGCTCTTCAGTTCTGGCCTCTACTAAAGAGAGAACCGTTCATTTGTTTTCAGACAGACAATATCACAACTGTTGCTTATGTCAATCATCAGGGTGGGACTCACAGTCCCCAAGCTATGAAAGAAGTATCTCGGATACTTGCTTGGGTGGAATCCAGCTCCTGTCTAATCTCTCCGGTGCATATCCCAGGTGTAGACAATTGGGAGGCGGATTATCTCAGCCACCAGACTTTACATCCAGGGGAGTTGTCTCTCCATCCAGATGTGTTTTCTCAGATTGTTCAGATGTGGGGACTTCCAGAGATAGATCTCATGGCCTCTCATCTAAACAAGAAACTTCCTAGATACCTGTCCAGGTCCAGGGATGTTCAGGCGGAAGCAGTGGATGCGCTGAAACACTTCCTTGGTGTTATCAACCTGCTTACATCTTCCTGCTTCTAGTTCTCCTTCCAAGAGTGATCTCCAAAATCATCATGGAACAGTCTTTTGTGTTGCTGGTGGCTCCAGCATGGCCACACAGGTTTTGGTATGCGGATCTGGTTCGGATGTCCAGTTGCCCACCTTGGCCACTTCCGTTACGGCCGGACCTACTATCTCAAGGTCCGTTTTTCCATCAGGATCTCAAATCATTAAATTTGAAGGTATGGAAATTGAGGCTGCGCGCAAGGCAAACACACCTGACCTTCCAACTGATCTCCCTGGCGCCGTGTGGTGGAGTGGGCGTGGCCGGGCGGGTGTGGAGAGGGTGTGACCGGACGGGTGCAGAGTGGGCATGGCCGGGCGTGTCGCGGGTGGGGCCAGATGTCGGGGCCGAGACAGAGAGCTCTAAAGAGGGGGATAGAGAGAGCAGAAGAGGGGGGATAGAGAGAGGGGAAGAGATACAGCAAAAGAGAGAGGGAGAGAGAGACGGCAAAAGAGAAAGGGAAAGAGAGACAGCGAGAGGGAGAGAGAGACAGCAAAAGAGAGGGGGGGAGAGACAGCAAAAGAGGGGGGAGAGACAGCAAAAGAGAGGGGGGAGAGAGACGGCAAAAGAGAGGGGGGAGAGAGACGGCAAAAGAGAGGGGGGAGAAAGACAGCAAAAGAGAGGGGGAGAGAGACAGCAAAAGAGAGGGGGGAGAGAGACAGCAAAAGAGAGGGGGGAGAGAGACGGCAAAAGAGAGGGGGGAAAGAGACAGCAAAAGAGAGGGGGGAGAGAGACGGCAAAAGAGAGGGGGGAAAGAGACGGCAAAAGAGAGGGGGGAGAGAGACAGCAAAAGAGAGGGGGAGAGAGACAGCAAAAGAGAGGGGGGAGAGAGACGGCAAAAGAGAGGGGGGAGAGAGACAGCAAAAGAGAGGGGGGAGAGAGCGCAAAAGAGAGGGGGGGAGAGAGCGCAAAAGAGAGGGGGGAGAGAGCGCAAAAGAGAGGGGGGAGAGTGCGCAAAAGAGAGGGGGAGAGAGCGCAAAAGAGAGGGGGGAGAGAGTGCAAAAGAGAGGGGGAGAGAGAGCAAAAGAGAGGGAGAGAGACAGCAAAAGAGAGGGGGGAGAGAGACAGCAAAAGAGAGGGGGGAGAGAGACGGCAAAAGAGAGGGGGGAAAGAGACAGCAAAAGAGAGGGGGGAGAGAGACGGCAAAAGAGAGGGGGGAAAGAGACGGCAAAAGAGAGGGGGGAGAGAGACAGCAAAAGAGAGGGGGAGAGAGACAGCAAAAGAGAGGGGGGAGAGAGACGGCAAAAGAGAGGGGGGGAGAGAGACAGCAAAAGAGAGGGGGGAGAGAGCGCAAAAGAGAGGGGGGAGAGAGCGCAAAAGAGAGGGGGGGAGAGTGCGCAAAAGAGAGGGGGAGAGAGCGCAAAAGAGAGGGGGGAGAGAGAGCAAAAGAGAGGGGGGGAGTGAGCAAAAGAGAGGGAGAGAGACAGCAAAAGAGAGGAGAGAGAGAGAAAATGAGAGGAGAGAGAGCAAACGAGAGGGGGGAAGAGAGAGAGCGAGAGCAAAAGAGAGGGAGAGAGACATCAAAAGAGGGGGAGAGAGAGAGCAAAAGAAGGGGAGAGAGAGAGAGCAAAAGAAGGGGAGAGAGAGAGAGCAAAAGAGAGGGGGGAGAGAGAGAGCAAAAGAGAGGGGGGAGAGAGAGAGAGCAAAAGAGAGGGGGGAGAGAGAGAGAGCAAAAGAGAGGGGGGAGAGAGAGAGCAAAAGAGAGGGGGGAGAAAGAGAGAGCAAAAGAGAGGGGAGAAAGAGAGAGGAAAAGAGAGGGGGGATAGAGAGAGAGCAAGGGGTGGGACCGCTGTACTGCAAAAAATGTCCCGTGTACAAGGGCTTTAGGACTAGTGTATATATATATATATATATATATATATACATACAGCAAGTGAAGAAAGGATTATGCCAGCACATTCCAAGATAAATACAAAATCAAGTCTTTATTCGTCACAGGGTTAAAACGGCAAAAACACGCCTGACATTTTTTGTGCATTACTGCCTTAATCATAAGCGTGCTTTCAATTAAAAATTAACACAATATATAACGCCCACCGTTTTACTATAGGTTGTTCCAGATCATGTGACTAAATTGCAAGATTCTAAAGTCTAAAGGTGGACTGAGGTAAATACAGTACATGGTATAATGGGTATTGGGTGTTTAGAAAGTCTGAAAAACGAGTATGTACAGTATCTCACAAAAGTGAGTACACCCCTCACATTTTTATAAATATTTTATTATATTTTTTTCATGTGACAACACTGAAGAAATGACACTTTGCTACAGAGTAGTGAGTTTACAGCTTGTATAACAGTGTAAATTTGCTGTCCCCTCAAAATAACTCAACACACAGCCATTAATGTCTAAACCGTTGGTAACAAAAGTGAGTACACCCCTAAGTGGAAATGTCCAAAGTGTCAATATTTTGTGTGGCCACCATTATTTTCACCCTCCACCCCTCAACCTCTGCAGCAATGCTGGCAGCACTCATACATCTATTTCCCAAAGACAACCTCTGGATATGACGTTGAGCATGTGCACTCAACGTCTTTGGTCGACCATGGCGAGGCCTGTTCTGAGTGGAACCTGTCCTGTGAAACCGCTGTATGGTCTTGCCCAATGTGCTGCAGGTCAATTTCAGTGTCTTGGCAATCTTCTTATAGCCTAGGCCATCTTTATGTAGAGCAATAATTTTTTTTTCAGATCCTCATAGAGTTCTTTGCCATGAGGTACCATGTTGAGCTTCCAGTGACCAGTATGAGAGAGTGTGAGAGCGATAACACCAAATTTAACACACCTGATCCCCATTCACACCTGAGACCTTGTGACACTAACAAGTCACATGACACTGGGGAGGGAAAATGGCTAATTGGGCCCAATTTGGACATTTCCACTTAGGGGTGTGCTCACTTTTGTTGCCAACGATTTAGACATTAATGGCTGTGTGTTGAGTTATTTTGAGGGCACAGCAAATTTACACTGTTATACAGGCTGTACACTCACTACATTGTAGCAAAGTGTAATTTCTTCAGTGTTGTCACATGAAAAGATATAATAAAATATTTACAAAAATGTGAGGGGTGTACTCACTTTTGTGAGATACTGTATATCGCATATACCTGTGTATATGTATGTGTGTGTATGTATATATATATATATATATATATATATATATATATATATATATATATATATATATATATAAAAATACAATTACAAAAGAGTTACATTGGGATATTAATGATGATGAAGGGGCGACCAGACCGCAACTGTTAGTTCTAAAGTTAGATGTACAAAAGCACACACATAAAGGAAGAAAACGTATTAATCATAGTTAAATGTGAGTTAAACAATGCAGCTCAATTTAGAGAGAGCGAAAATATTGCATACATAGTGGCAAAAATGCGAAAAAATTATTAAAGCACCTGATAATAATGCAATAGACAAAGTCACTTGTGCTTGAGTTTCAGTGTGGGTGTACTAGTTGGTCAGTATATGCATATAGCAGGTACCTTAAAAATGCATTGAGAAAGTATATAGTTCTAAAATGGCCACAATACAAATAAGCATAGTAATATTATTATAGTAAATAGAGATTAGCATGAGTACTGGTTGACTGATTCTAGTTAACTAAATGACACAAGGTAAAAAAGTAAAAGATCACATATGTATAGATGATAACAGTCTCCATTATACTACCATTATTTAATATTAAAGTGAAGGTAAAGTTACCTTGATGCCGATCCAGTATATTATTTTTTGTTGAAAATCAGTATGACTTTCATTCATCAATCATTATAACTTTTAGTGTAAATTGAGTTATCGCCCTTACAGGGAGTGCAGAATTATTAGGCAAATGAGTATTTTGACCACATCATCCTCTTTATGCATGTTGTCTTACTCCAAGCTGTATAGGCTCGAAAGCCTACTACCAATTAAGCATATTAGGTGATGTGCATCTCTGTAATGAGAAGGGGTGTGGTCTAATGACATCAACACCCTATATCAGGTGTGCATAATTATTAGGCAACTTCCTTTCCTTTGGCAAAATGGGTCAAAAGAAGGACTTGACAGGCTCAGAAAAGTCAAAAATAGTGAGATATCTTGCAGAGGGATGCAGCACTCTTAAAATTGCAAAGCTTCTGAAGCGTAATCATCGAACAATCAAGCGTTTCATTCAAAATAGTCAACAGGGTCGCAAGAAGCGTGTGGAAAAACCAAGGCGCAAAATAACTGCCCATGAACTGAGAAAAGTCAAGCGTGCAGCTGCCAAGATGCCACTTGCCACCAGTTTGGCCATATTTCAGAGCTGCAACATCACTGGAGTGCCCAAAAGCACAAGGTGTGCAATACTCAGAGACATGGCCAAGGTAAGAAAGGCTGAAAGACGACCACCACTGAACAAGACACACAAGCTGAAACGTCAAGACTGGGCCAAGAAATATCTCAAGACTGATTTTTCTAAGGTTTTATGGACTGATGAAATGAGAGTGAGTCTTGATGGGCCAGATGGATGGGCCCGTGGCTGGATTGGTAAAGGGCAGAGAGCTCCAGTCCGACTCAGACGCCAGCAAGGTGGAGGTGGAGTACTGGTTTGGGCTGGTATCATCAAAGATGAGCTTGTGGGGCCTTTTCGGGTTGAGGATGGAGTCAAGCTCAACTCCCAGTCCTACTGCCAGTTTCTGGAAGACACCTTCTTCAAGCAGTGGTACAGGAAGAAGTCTGCATCCTTCAAGAAAAACATGATTTTCATGCAGGACAATGCTCCATCACACGCGTCCAAGTACTCCACAGTGTGGCTGGCAAGAAAGGGTATAAAAGAAGAAAATCTTATGACATGGCCTCCTTGTTCACCTGATCTGAACCCCATTGAGAACCTGTGGTCCATCATCAAATGTGAGATTTACAAGGAGGGAAAACAGTACACCTCTCTGAACAGTGTCTGGGAGGCTGTGGTTGCTGCTGCACGCAATGTTGATGGTGAACAGATCAAAACACTGACAGAATCCATGGATGGCAGGCTTTTGAGTGTCCTTGCAAAGAAAGGTGGCTATATTGGTCACTGATTTGTTTTTGTTTTGTTTTTGAATGTCAGAAATGTATATTTGTGAATGTTGAGATGTTATATTGGTTTCACTGGTAAAAATAAATAATTGAAATGGGTATATATTTGTTTTTTGTTAAGTTGCCTAATAATTATGCACAGTAATAGTCCCCTGCACACACAGATATCCCCCTAAAATAGCTATAACTAAAAACAAACTAAAAACTACTTCCAAAACTATTCAGCTTTGATATTAATGAGTTTTTTGGGTTCATTGAGAACATGGTTGTTGTTCAATAATAAAATTAATCCTCAAAAATACAACTTGCCTAATAATTCTGCACTCCCTGTACAAATCAATTTCTGTCAGTCCACAAAATCAACCCGTTTTTTATTTTTTTTATTCTGTCTCTATCACGTGTTTCGATTATCCAATTGAATATCTGGCCATTAGGCAGCTGTTACTCCACGTCAACCGCCTCCTTTATCATCTGCGCATGCGCTATTGTTTTTTCTTAATATGGAATCCCTTGCGCGCTTCTGTTTTGCGCATGCGTATTGGCATCATGTAGGAAATCACATACAGATTAACCAATGCACATTTGATAATGGTTTTGCAGATTAGCGCATGCGCAGTAGAGTGCAATCGCCGATTTGCGCAGTAGAGTGCAATTGCCGCAGTTGTTCTGAGCATCGTGAATGCGATTTTGAGAGACGTATAGAGCGGGTGGGACCGCTCTATACGTCACAGACCAGCGAAGCAGGAAATAGAGGTTGGGAAGAGTCACCATCGAAACTGTAGGGTTTGATAAATGTATATAAATTAAAAAATATAAAAGTAATAGAAAATAAAAGTTAGTGATTAGATTATGGTAAGATTAAATAATGCATTGATGTCTTTAAAATCTTCAAACTTTACCTTCACTTTAAGTAGCCGCTATATTATTCCTAAAAATTTATTAAATCAAAAGCTGAGTTAAAGCCGTTGGGGGTGCGGGTATCAAGAATGAAGATCCAGAAAGCTTCTCTTTTTAGGAGTAATTTATTTGTTTTACCTCCTCTAGTTGGATATCTAACTTTCTCTATGACTTTCCACCTTAGACTAGTTGTCACATTGTTGTGTTCAACTATAAAATGTTTTGCTAATTCAGAACATTGTATATTTCCCTCATCGCTGAAACATGCACTGGTCACACCTATCCTCAAAAATCCTTCCCTTGATCCTTCCTCCCTATCCAACTATCATCCTATTTCCCTCCTCCCTCTTGCCTCAAAGCTTCTCGAAAAACTAGTATATGCATGCCTATCCCATTTCCTTACGTTAAACTCCCTTCTTGACCCACTGCAATCTGGATTTTGTCCCCATCACTCCACAGAGACAGCTATTGTTAAAGTTACCAACGACCTACTTACAGCAAAATCAAAAGGCCAATTCTCTCTGCTTATCCTCCTTGATCTCTCTGCAGCCTTTCACACTGTTGTCCACCCTCTTTTGCTCTAAACCCTCAAATCCTTCGTCATCTGTGACACAGCCCTTTCGTGGCTCTCTTCCTACCTGTCAAACCGTACCTTTAGTGTAGCCTTCTCTGGGGCCTCCTCTGCCCCGTCACCACTTTCTGTCAGTGTACCACAGAGCTCTGTCCTCGGTCCCCTTCTCTTCTCAATCTACACATCGTCACTAGGTTCCCTAATAAGGTCCCACGGTTTCCAATATCATTTGTATGCCAATGACACTCAAATCTACTTCTTTGCACCAGACCTATCTCCTTCCTTGCTAACCCGTGTCACTAACTGTCTTTCTCACATCTCTTCCTGGATGTCCTCTCACTACCTCAAGCTAAATCTCTCCAAAACTGAGCTACTCATTTTCCCCCTTCTTCCAAAATCTCCACCCCAATGTCTCTATAACTGTTGACAACTCAATCATTACCCCTACCCCGCATGCCTGATGTCTCGGGGTCACATTTGATCTTTCTTTCACTCCTCACATTCAGTCCTTGGCTAAAGTCTGCCACTTCCACCTTAAAAACATCTCTAAAATTAGACACTTCCTTACACAAGACACAACTAAGATTTTAATCCACTCTCTCATTCATTCCCGCCTTGATTACTGCAACTCTGTCCTCTCTGGTCCCCCCACCTGCCGCCTAGCTCCTTTACAATCCATAATGAATGCCTCTGCCAGACTCATCTTCCTTACACGTCGCTCTTCATCTGCTGCACCTCTCTGCCAATCCCTTAACTGGCTTCCTCTTGCCTCTAGGATCAAACACAAAATTCTCACTCTGACATACAAAGCCCTCAACTGCACTGCTCCCCCTATATCTCAGACCTTGTCTCCAGATACTCTTCCTCCCGTCCCCTTCGCTCTGCTCATGACCTCCTACTCTCCTCCTCTCTGGTTACCTCATCGCACTCCCGTTTACAGGACTTCTCCAGACTGGCTCCCATCGTGTGGAACTCTCTGCCTCGCCCCACAAGACTCTCCCCTAGTTTTGAAAGCTTCAAGCGCTCCCTAAAGACTCTACTTTTCAGGGATGCATACAACCTATGCTAACCTTACTTTATACCAGTTCCACTCTTCCATTGCTATCCCCTGAACCCCCTTAGCATGTAAGCCTAAGAGTCCAGGTGTTTGTAGATCACCTTCTTAAGAGCTGGCTGACTACAACAGTGCAACTCTTGGCAGGGCCCTCTACCCATTTGATCCCTATAATTGTTTTGTTGTACTCCCCCTTTGTTTATAGCGCTGTGGAATCTGTCGGTGTTCTACAAATAACCGATAATAATAATAATAACAACATTGGTCAGACCTCTTAATATCAGACAAGTGTTGTCTGACTCTCTCCCTTACTTCTCATGAGGTGCATCCAATGTACTGCTTCTTGTGCACCAAAAAAGGTAAATAACATTCTTAGATCTGCAATTAACGCATTCTTTTAAAGTGTATTGTTTTCCTGTCACTGATGATTCAAATGTGTCAGTCATGTCGCCAAAACCACAAGGGATGCATTGTTTATACCCACACTTATGCATACCTTTAACTTCCAACCATGAGCTTTGGGGTTTCTTTGTCCTTAACTCACTAGGAGACAAGATATTGCCAATTGAGATCCCTCCTTTATATGAGAAGGAACAACCTTCTTCTACAATGTGTTGTAAGCCATCATCTGCAGATAACTTTGGGCAATGCTTCCGTACTATGTTACATATTTCATAGTAGTCAGATGAAAATTGCGGTTGTGCTTATTTTCTTCTGTGAATGATTTATCAACTAGAAGTTCTTTTCTTTATAAATTGTCAACTTCTCTCTTTGCTCTGAAAATAGTTTTCCTGTCATAACCTCTATTCAATAGTCTGTTAACCAGATCTTCACTCTGTTTCTCATAATCTTTATGCTGACTGCAGTTACATTTTATTCTAATAATTTGCCCCTTGGCTATAGAAAAAGGAACCTGTTTTGGGTGATTACTTTTCCCATGTAGAAGGGTGTTACCCGCAATAGGTTTCCTATAAATAGTAGATTCTACTGTATTAGCTTCTTGGTTAAACATTAGAGTAATATCCAATTAGCTTATTTTTTTGGTTGTTAAAATCATAGGTAAATCTTAGACCTAGCAGGATATCATTGAGATACAAAATTAAGTCACTCATTAATCTGCTGTCACCGGACCAAACAAACAATAGGTCATCGATAAAACGATGATAAGTCCGTATATATTCTGTGAAAGGATTTCTTTCTCCATAAGTATATGACTCCCACCAACCCATGGTTAAATTTTGCCCCCATTGCTGTGCCACGGATTTGAAGGTAGAAATCTTCATTAAATTTGAAGAAATTGTGTGTCAGCAGAAAATGATTGACCTCCATAAGGTAGTCAATGAAATCTGTAGTAAAGTCAGTATAGTTAGTGAGAAAATATTTGACTGCTCTCAAACCTACTTGGTGGGGTATTGTAGAATAGAGTGAGACCACGTCAATCGTTAGCCAACAATCGAGATGGTTACATTTAAAATTGTCAAAAATTTGTAGGACATGCTTAGTATCCCTCAAGTAACTTGGTAATTGAAGAACCAGTGTTTTAAGGATACTATCCAACCATTCCGACAACATTTCACATAGAGAGCCAATGCCAGAGACTATTGGTCGCCCTTTCACTTCTATTAGGGACTTATGGACCTTTGGCAAAATATGAAAAATGGGAATGGTTGGTTGTTTCACATGTAGGTAATCAAAAGTGTCTTTATCTATGTGGCCCTTAGAGAGACCTTACTCTAAAAGTGTCAGGTTTTTTTCCCTGCTTTGTTTGCCATGTGCTGCTGGCAGCCATTTAGCTCACCTCTCCTGCTGACTCTGGTGCATACTGTGTGATGCTGCTCATTTCCTGCACTTCCTTTTATGGCCAGACTGGTGTACATCATCAGTGTGAAACAGGATGCAGTCTCAGAATTGTGATGTCATCACTTATTATTTAAAGGGCCTCTGTTCAGTATGCTTTGCCCTTGCATTGTCTCAGACCTGTTTGTGAGAGCTCCTGTGTATTGCCTGGATGTCTGACGTCCCTCCTGGTTCCTGATCCCTGGCTTGTTCCTGACTTTGCTGTTCTCCTTGTTCCTGATTCTGGCTTGTCTAACTACTCGCTTTAGCTCCTGACTCGGCTCGTCTGACTACCAGCTCTGGTTTTGATTCCTGGCTTGTTATTTGTTTTGTGGACTTTTTATAATTTTTTGCTATTAATAAAGGTGTGATTATGTTTGCTCTTTTCGTCTCAGTCTGATTCCTGGCACCCTGACAAAAAGTGACATTAGTTTAATCTTGAAGACATTGGTTGGATTTTGGTTGAGAGAGATGTAACCTTCCCTATCGTCTAGTTGTCTGTGGACTTCTTTGGTGCAAGATTCAATATCCCAGACAACTACACTACCGCCTTTGTCCGCTGATTTTATCACCAGATTTTTGTTCTCCTTCAGGGAATCCAGGGCTATTTTCTCTTCTTTAGAGAGGTTATTTTTAATTCACTTTTTTTTAGTGATAGATTCAAGATCAGCCTCAATTCTTTTTTTGTAATTAACCAATATTTCACCCCGTGAATGAATGGGGTCAAAAATGGACTTAGTTTTGAAGCCAAATTGTGA
Source organism: Bombina bombina (assembly GCF_027579735.1). Taxonomy (NCBI): domain Eukaryota; kingdom Metazoa; phylum Chordata; class Amphibia; order Anura; family Bombinatoridae; genus Bombina; species Bombina bombina. The sequence continues at coordinate 305,964,201 of NC_069501.1, read as the reverse complement.
GTCTATCATACTTGTTTTTTTGCTTCTATTTCAAGCTCAGATAGTCTCTGAAGGTCTCTCAATTCTGAAAAATCAAATACATTTTTAGATGTTGTGTGTTTAATTGCTCTGTTTGGTGGTTGTCCTGATTAAAAGAAAAATGTTTTCTTAGTGTTAACTGTCTGATAAATCTATTTACGTCAACAAGGGTCTGAAAAAGGTTGAACCTTTTGGTGGGTACAAACCCCAAACCATAACTCAATATTTTATTTTCTGTATCATTAAGAATATAGTCAGTTAGATTAATGACATTAGTGGTTGGAGACTGATCCTGAACAGTTCCTACTGGTATCTGTTTTGCCCCCTGCCTCGTCTCAGGGGATAACAAGTCTGATTGGGTCTTATACCGTTACCTCTTCCTGCCCCCCCTCTTCCTCCTCTTTTTGTGGGATTCCCTGGGGGTAGCTGAAAAACCTGGTCCATTCTATCTGCTCTAATGTTTGATTATCTTTCCCTTCATCATTAGAGGGGGTAGTTAGTGAATATTTTCAGTTACTTTTAGTGGACTCTGTTTCCTGTGTAGTAGCTTTATTAAAAGCCACAATTTTTTTGGCATATGTAGGTTTCAAAATATGTTTTAGGGGGCCTGTTTTTTGGTTTATTTCAGTATGGATAGAGGAACTGCTTTCACTTTCTGACTGTGTGTCTTCACCTGAATCAGTCTCAAAACTAGCGTTACTGTCACAACCTTTATTTTTGTTGAAATGTCTTCTATTACTGCAATCCCTTGATCTACCTCTATTCTTTCTCTGCCAGATATAGACTTTCCCTGAGTTATAGTCTGCCTGGTCTCTCATGTATTTGTCATGTTTTGTCTGTGTAAGTTCTTTCTTTAACTGTGCAATAGTTTCTTTTAACATACCATCATATTGTTTGTATTTGGTTTCTAAAGTATACATATCAAGTTCAGTTTGCAAAACAGTAATTTGTTCTCTTAACGTTTAACAATTGACTATCTTTCAATTCAATGATATAAGACATCAACTTAAAGGAACACTCAGACAATGAGTTGTTCCAACGATCTATAAAGTCCTTGTCTTCAACCATAAAGGTTGGACATTTTCTTATGCGTAACCTTCTTGGTATTATGCTCAATTTGATGTATCTTTGTAAAGTCCATTTATCCCATTTTAGCTTAAGTTCTTTTATCATGAGATTTTCAATTTGTTGGAATTTGTCACCCAAGGGGTTAATAAGATTTATTTATTTCAAATTCCTGTTCCAACTGATCGAGATTTTCAATTGATGTCAGAGAGTAATAATTTTCCTGTTGTATCTTACTGTTATAATGATCCATTTTTTAGCAAAAGTTAAAGTTAAAATGCACAATGGAATGTTCAATATACTGGTAAAGCTGAAATTATTTAAGGGTATGGTAATACAACAGTCACTGCTTTAGACATAGAAAATGATGTTAAATATGTTAGATATATGAGTGGATAATGGAGCATGACCCACTCCAAAGACAATGAGTAGTAGTAGTGAATGTTCAAATCACAAAAAGTTCAGTAACTCCCGGTTAGTGCACAAGGCTGTTGGCTAACAAGCTCCCAGATGCTTGAAAAAAGTTCCAAATATATTTACAATAGCTTAACAGCCAGCTCATAACACAGAGTGGTAGAAAGGTGGTGAAATCACAGGATAAATACAAACAGCAAATACAAGGATCAGCGGGTGTCCTAGATCTAACAGGGTTAGTAAGCCAGAGCAAGCGAGCAGGATGTTAGAGGTTCCCCCTTCAATGAAGCAAGTGGTAATACTTTTCCCCACAGATGTTACATACATATACAATTTTAGACATGTATATGTATGTATCTCAATGTTAAAGCCCTTTGTCTGCTTTTTTTCCTAGCACCTGATACCTCATATATTTGAGCCCTTATACCTTTTGTGTGCAATATTTTTTTGAATAATTAGATGGTGTTATTATGAGTGTAACTGTACTTTGTAATTTTTTTTTTATGTGTTTTGTAAAACAGGTAACCAGAACTTTTAGGTTGTTAACTTCAATTGCTCTCAAATAATCCCACACTCTCAAACAGCCGAGATAAACCCCTTTTCGATCACGTGCAACAGTTAACTTCTTTACATTTGTTCCAGACAAAGCAAATTTACATGCACTCTATGTACCGAATACATCCACCAGGGTGCTACAAAGGCATATCCAAAAGTCAGGCCAAAGATGAGCATAAAAAATGTAAGCATAGCCTTTATAGTGCCACTTGTAATCTGGCACATAACACAGTACATACCATTCTATATTATTTGTAAAAAAATATATATATATATATATATTTTCACTCATTTTTTTCACATCCTCACAAGTGATAATTAAAATTTTCTGTGCAGTATTTTTGGATTTTATTTATCCAATCATTAGATAGCAGAATGTATATTGTCAAAAGTATATTAACTATTAATTTCAATAAAACATATGAACTATGCAACTGATTTTAATAGTTTAATCTGCAAACTATATTTAGAAAATGCTCTGATACTATATTTTACACGATTATACTGTCAAATTCATATGCAGGGTTTATGTATTTTAAAGTACATATTTATACCTCCCAACATTTTGAAATTCAAAAGAGGGACCCCCGCGGGGGCAAAAGTGTGATTTGTGGTGGAAAGGAGTAGGGATGGGGAGCAGGGATAGGTGTCCGTGACTAGCCCTTGCAGTGTCAGCCACAACCTTAGTATATATTTTCTTTCTGATTAAATAATAGAAATAAAAACAATATCTAGTGTGAATAAAATTAGTGGATTGTCAAGAGACTACTAGCGATATTGGGTGATAAGTTATGGAATAAATAAAGCCTGAGTGAAATACTGGATGTGTATCTTCATCTGTATAATAACACCCAGCTCTATACAAAGACACAGTAGTGACACTGGCACTTGTATAGCCAGACAAGGGCTGGTTATAGGGTCAGTGGTATCTGCATCAGTATAATAACACCCAGCACTATATAATGACACAGTAGTGACACTGGGACATGGGTATAGCCAGAGGACGGCTGGTTATAGAATCAGTGGTATCTGCATCAGTATAATAACACCCAGCACTATATAATGACACAGTAGTGACACTGACACGTGTATAGCCAGAGGAGGGCTTATTGTAGGATCAGTGAGGGCTTATTGTAGGATCAGTGGTATCTGCATCAGTATAATAACACCCAGCACTATATAATGATACAGTAGTGGCACTGGCTCATGGGTATAACCAGAGGAGGGCTGGTCATAGGATCATAGGATCAGTGGTATCTGCATCAGTATACTAACTATTTTGATAAAATAATGTTTCTTCTTAAAGCAACGATGAGTCCACGGATCATCTTCATTATTCACTTCCTGGTCAGCAGGAAGAGGCAAAGAGCACCACAGCAGAGCTGTTAAATAGCTCCTCCCTTCCCTCCCACTCCTGTCATTCTCTTTGCCTACGTTAGTGATAGGAAGCAGGTAAAGTGAGGTGTTAGTTTACATTCTTCAATCAAGAGTTTTTTGTTTTCTGAGTAGTGCCAGAGATTGTTCTGGGGTGTAGCCTAGTCCATATCAGTCTCTACAGTAGAGCTCTGGTGGCTTTAGAGCTATGGGAACTGGTGGGACATAATTCTCACTGCACCTCCCATTTTCAGCTGCCCCATATCCTTCAGCCTGAGATTATTACTGACTCAGCATTGCTTATCTCTCAGGCCAATGTGAGGGAGAGGACCTCTCAAGCTTGGGAACTGCCCTACTGCCAGGCAGTGTTTGAGGTAAGTGCTGCCTTTTTCTGGGATCTAAGGAGTCTCAGTGTTTGTTTCATTAGCACTACGGTACATAAGGGGTTAATGGTAAACCTTACTTATGTGGGGTCAGTTTCAGACTTTCAGAAAAGAAGTCTTACTTGGGCAGTGATTAGGTGCAGGCACTGGGGCTGGAGTTATGTTGCTAAGTTTATTTTCATTAAAATGGAGGGCTCTGGTGGTTTCACTTTAGTTTTTTTCCTGAGAGGGAAGCAGAGACTTGCAGCACGCCCACGAAGAGGCCTCTTTTGGAGCCTTTGCTTGTAGCACTATTTCCAAGCAGTTGCAGGTCTTCAGATGTGCTGTACTGGGGTTTATCTGGGCTAGAGCAGCATGTAGAACACTTTTCATGCGCTTTTAGCACAGATGCGGTCCTAGTTCGGTTTTTCTGGCAGGTTGCAGTAACGGATCGTTTCTACAAGGGATCCGGTAGCATTGGTTAAGGTAGGAACACCTCAGCAGGTTGCTGTGGTGCAGAGGTTTAATTACTGCTTACATTTTCTAACCATTTTGTAACTACAGCAAAATTAGCAGTTTGTCAAGAGAAAGAAAAAACGTTTAAATTTAAAGAGACAGTAACGTTTTTTGATAATTTTATTTTATTGTTATTCCCAGTATTTTTTCTGCTCAATACCAATATTGTGAAAAAATGGACCAAGATGAGGTGCAAGCTGTTACATGTGCTTTATGTCTTGATGCAAATTTGGAACCACCAATCCCTTGCTGTCCTACATGTATTGAAAGGACTGTGAATTTTAGGGATAAAATTTTCGCTGAGCCAATCTCCTTTTAGACAGATGTTGTCCAAGAGTCCTCTGATGAGGGTCAATTTCTGCAGCAACTTTCTTTCCAAGTGTCCCAAAAATTGCACGTCTACTGTAGTTCCTTCTGGAATTTCACTACAGGACATAGCTTCTCTTATGTCTACTACTATCTCTGATGCTCTGTCTGCCTTTCCAATGTTGCAGGGCCATCACAAGAGAAAGTCAATTTCTGCAGTTAGCAAGGTTTCTGATGCTGTGGTAGCTATCTCAGAAGTCTCTTCTCCCAGATCTGAGGAAGAGGTTCCTGCTCTGGCATCTGAAGGAGAAATCTCAGTTTCGTTGGAGGTGTTACCTTTGACCGACTCAGAAGTGGTATCTTTCAGGTTTAAACTGGAACATCTTCTTCTCTTACTTAGAGAGGTGTTAATTACCCTAGATGATAGTGACTCCACAGTGATGGTTGTCCCCCCAAAGTCTAGCAAATTAGACAGATATTATGCGGTACCTTCCTTTACAGATATTTTTCCAGTTCCTAAGAAGGCCTCTGAAATTATTAATAGAGAATGGGAGAGACCTGGTATTCCTTTCTCTCCTTCTCCTATTTTCAAGAAGTTTCCTATAGCTAAGAGAACTACTATCCCTATAGAGGATAGCTGTGCTTTTATAAATCCGATGGACAAAAAATTAGAGGGTCTACTCACGAAAATGTATGTTCACCAGGGTATGCAGTGGCAACCGGCGGTCTGTATAACTACCCTCACGAGTGCGGCAGCCTACTGGTTTGATGCTCTGGCTGATGCCCTCAGGCGAGAAACTCCCTTGGACAAGATCCAGGACAGGATAAAGGCTCTTAAGCTAGCTAATGCCTTTATCTCGGATGCCACCCTTCAAGTTATTAAGTTGTGGGCCAAAATTTCAAGCTTCTCTATCTTGGCTCGCAGAGCCTTATGGCTGAAACCTTGGTCTGCGGGCGTTTCATCTACGTCAAAGCTTCTAGCTGTCCCTTACAAGGGGAAGACCCTGTTTGGTCCTGAGTTGAAAGAGATTATTTCTGACATTACGGGAGGTAAGGGTCACCTTCTCCCTCAGGACAAAAAGATTAGGCAGAAAGGAAGACAAAGTAATTTTCATTCCTTTCGCAACTTTAAGGGATTCTCTTCCTCTTCTCCCTCAACTAAGCAGGAACAAGCTAAATCTAATTGGGGACCCGCCCAATCTTGGAATCAGGGTAAGCAATCCAAGAAGGCGGCCAATGACTCCAAGACAGCATAAAGGTTTTGCCCCCGATGTGGGACAAATGGATCTGGTAGGGGGCAGACTTTCTTTTTTCATTCAAGCCTGGGTTTGAGATGTTCAGGATCCCTGGGCAATAGAAATAGTGTCTCAGGGATACAAGCTGGAGTTAAAAATTTGTCCTCCCAGGGGCAGGTTTCTAATTTCAAGGTTATCTGCAGACCAGACAAAAAGAGAGGCGTTCTTACATTGTGTAGAAGACCTCTTGGCTCTGGGAGTGATCGTTCCCATTCCACCTCAAGATCAAGGTATGGAATTATATTCCAATCTGTTTGTGGTTCCCAAGAAGGAAGGAACCTTCAGACCAATTCTAGACCTCAAGAGTCTAAACAAGTTTCTCAGAGTGCCATCCTTCACGATGGAAACTATTTGTTCCATCCTTCCCTTGATTCAGGAGGGTCAGTTTATGACAACAGTAGATTTAAAGGACACGTACCTGCATGTTCCCATTCACAGGGATCATCACAGGTTCTTAAGGTTTGCCTTTCCAGACAAGCATTTTCAGTTTGTGGCTCTTCCTTTCGGTCTTGCCACGGCTCCCTGAATCTTCACAAAGATTCTGGGGTCTCTTCTTGTAGTGCTTCGTTCAAGAGGCATTGCGGTGGTGCCGTATCTGGATGATATCCTAGTTCAGGCGCCGTCCTTTCAGCTAGAAAAATCACACACGGACCTGGTAGTGGCTTTCCTAAGGTCACACGAGTGGAAGGTGAATCTAGAAAAGAGCTCTTTAGTTCCTCATACAAGAGTGTCCTTTCTAGGGACCATCATAGACTCTCTGTCTATGAAGATTTTTCTGACAGAAGTCAGGAAATTAAAGATTGTCTATACTTTTCAAGCTCTGCAATCTTCTCCTCGTCCTTCTGTGGCCCAGTGCATGGAGTTAATAGGTCTGATGGTAGCGACAATGGACATCGTCCTGTTTGCTTGCTTTCATCTCAGAGCTCTGCAGTTGGACATGCTCAAACAATGTAACAGAGCTTATTTGGACTTGTTCCCTTGACTTCTATTGGCACAGGAGACAAGGGAGTCTCATCTTTGGTGGTTGTCTCTAGATCATCTCTCCCAGGGAACATGTTTTCTCAGACCATCCTGGGAGATTGTGACAACAGATGCCAGCCTTCAGAGGTGGGGAGCAGTTTGGGGCTTCCTAAGGGCTCAGGGGATATGGTCTCAGACAGAGTCTCTTTTGCCCATAAACATTCTGGAATTGAGAGCGATCTACTATGCTCTCCTGACCTGGCCTCAGCTAGCTTCGGTTCAGTTTATCAGGTTCCAGATGGACAACATAATGTCAGTGGCCTACATCAATCATCAGGGAGGAACAAGGAGTTCCTTGGCGATGACAGAGGTTTTCAAAATAATTCAGTGGGCGGAGGCCCATTCTTGTTGTCTGTCAGCAATCCACATCCCAGGGGTGGACAACTGGGAGGCGGATTTTCTGAGCAGACAGACCTTTCATCTGGGGGAGTGGGAACTTCATCCAGACGTGTTCTCCAGTATGATCCTCAAATGGGGTCAGCCGGAGTTGGATCTCATGGCATCCAGGCAGAATGCCAAACTTCCCAGGTACGGGTCGAGATCCAGAGATCCTCAGGTGGAGCTGTTAGATGCTCTGGCGGCCCCTTCGTCCTTCAATCTAACATTTCTGTTTCCTCAGTTTGCTCTCCTTCCGCGAGTGATTGCCCGGATCAAACAGGAAAGGGCTTCAGTGATTCTCATAGCACCGGCCTGGCCTCGCAGGATCTGGTATGCAGACCTGGTGGAGATGTTGTCTCTACCTCTTTGGAGGCTTCCGCTTCTAAAGGACTCTCTGATTCAGGGACCCTTCCATCATCCAAATCTAGATTCTCTGAAGCTGAAGCTTGGAGATTGAACGGTTGATTCTAGCCAAGCAAGGTTTTTCTAACTGAGTCATAGACACTTTGATTCAGGCTCGTAAGCCTGCCACTAGAAAGATTTATCACAAGATTTGGCAAAAATACCTTTATTGGTGTGAATCCAAGGGCTACTCCTGGAGTAGAGTTAGGATTCCTAGGATTTTATCTTTTCTCCATAAAGAATTGGAGAAAGGATTATCTACAATTTCTTTAAAGGGTCAAATTTCAGCATTATCTATCCTGTTACACAAGCGTCTAGCTGATGTCCCTGATTTTCAGTCTTTTTGTCAGGTCTTAACCAGAATTAGGCCTGTGTTTAGACCAGTTCTCAAGGTTCTTCAAGGGGTTCCATTTGAACCTATGCATTCCTTAGATATCAAGCTGTTATCTTGGAAGATTTTATTTTTGGTAGCGATTTCTTCTGCTCGTAGAGTGTCTGAGCTTTCAGTATTACAATGTGAGCCCCCTTACCTTATTTTTCTTGTGGATAAGGTTGTCTTATGTATGAAATTTGGATTTCTTCCCAAGGTTGTTTCTGATCGGAACATTAATCAGGAAATTGTTGTACCTTCCTTGTGTCCTAATCCTTATTCTAAGGAGGAGAGGCTCTTAAATGATTTGGATATAGTTTGTGCTTTAAAGTTTTATTTACAGGCGACTAAAGACTTTCGCCAGTTTTCCTCTTTGTTTGTGCTATTTTCAGGCAAACGTTGGGAGCAGAAAGCTACAGCTGTTTCTCTTTCTTTTTGGCTGAAGAGTATTATATGTTTGGACTACGAAACTGCTGGACAGCAGCCTCCTGAGAGGATTATGGCTCATTCCACTCGGGCTGTTGCTTCCTCATGGGCATTCAAAAATGAAGCTTCTGTGGAACACATTTGCAAGGCTGCAACTTGGTCTTCTCTTCACACTGTTACAAAATTTTACAATTTTGATACTTTTGCCTCGGCTGAAGCGGCTTTTGGGAGATAGGTTCTTCATGCAGTGGTGCCTTCCGTTTAGGTATCCTGTCTTGTCCCTCCTGTATCATCCGTGTACTCTAGCTTGGGTATTTGATCCCATAAGTAATGAAGATGATCCATGGACTCATTGTGTCTTTAAGAAGAAAAGAAAATTTTTGCTTAATAAATGTATTTCTTCTTAGACACGATGAGTCCACGGCCCACCCTGTCATTTTTAGACAGGATGTTTTATATTGTAAACTTCAGTCACCTCTGCACCTTGGCTTTTCTTTTCTCTTCCTAACTTCGGTCGAATGACTGGAGTGGGAGAGAAGGGAGGAGCTATTTAACAGCTCTGTTGTGGTGCTCTTTGCCTCTTCCTGCTGACCAGGAAGTGAATATCCCATAAGTAATGAAGATGATCCGTGGACTCATCGTGTCTAAGAAGAAATAAATTTCTTAGGTAAGCATAAATTTTCTTTTTTAATTTCAAATGTACCTTGGTGTCCTTCACTAAGGTCTGTACTTTGGAAAATGTCCGCCACAGCCTTTGTCTCTGTGCATGTCCCTGATGGGGAGTGGCTTAAAATATCATAAGAATGATGTAATATAAATTAAATTCTAAATAAAAAAAAACCATTATCTACATATAAAAGATATCCTGTAAATCCTGTGTCATAAATATATTTATTTAAATACTCTTAGCAGTTTAAGCCTCACTGAGACTGGAAGCCGCTAAGTCCATAAATCCTGACACACCCAGCAACACACACTACACGGCGTACACACTGTCTCAAATACACAACACACACATACTACAGAGCATGCAAATAAACATGTGCATACACGCAGCATAAACAGAAATGCAGATGCACAGCATACACACGTACACACAGTCTTAAATATACAGCAGCATGCAAACACACATTGCAGAGGATACAAATCAGCATGCACAATCAGCATACACATATATGTGCAGACACACAACATGTACAGTACACAGCATAAAATTATACATGCAGACACACAACATACACACTACACAGCAAACACGCTATACACACACTACACAGTATTCCCATGCAGACAGAAAACATACACATATGCAGACACACAACATACACAATTCCTCAAGGGTAGCACACACAGCACAATTTTAGAAACTCTGCATTTGTGCATATCAATCAAAATTTATTACTGTTATTATTTTTTTTCACACAAAGAAATCCTTAGCCCGTTTTTTATCCATCTTACACACTTTTACACGTTGTGCAAGCAGAAGGATTATTTGTGACTGGATCTCTGTGAGTAGTCACTGCCTTATTATGTTGGCCACAGACCCTCGGTACACCTGCACTGTTGTGTGAATTCAATAAAATACATTATCCCCGTGTTCTGCCAAAGTGGTTCCCCCATTGACACTTGCGACTCTGCAATTTCCCGGCTCTCAGCCTCAGTGCAAGCGAGTGAAGCTAAGGCCAAGTAGCAGGTAGTACTGCTCTACTCAGTGGCAGTTTATAATCAAGAGAGGACGCCTTTGAATGTGAAGCGCAATGGTAAAATCTAATCCTGCTGATTGAGCCAGAGCAGCCTCCCTGCAAAACCTAAGTTCTGTACCTGAGCTCAGACACGCACAGTCCATAAGGGTTTCCGCACCCATCTGCGATCACTTATGACAAAAACTTGTTACTGGAGCCACGTGCAGACTCACTCCAGGGATATTATTGGTTGCAAACACAACGTGACTGACGTAATGGTAAGCAAGACCCAATAGGAAGTTTTTTTCCCCAACAACAGTGCAGCAGATTGGGGGCCAGGAGCAGTGTGGGACAGACAGCACTCTTACCGGGACAGACTTCCTCAATTTGGGACTGTCCAGCAAAAATCGGGTGCTATGCATATATGTTTTCAAATATAATTATTTACAGCAATTTCTGGCTAAGGTAATTTTGATAAATAGCAAAGTTAGTGTGTCAATTAAACCTGGTAAAATTACCAATACCACACCAGTCGGTTACGGTAATACCTCCATCTACCCCCTTAACAAATATCTGCCTTTCCAAGCAGTCAGCCGAGTAGGCCTTCTTAAGTTTCAAATACCTTGTTGCCCTCTCACTGGATATCAAGCTGACTTACGGGGTATATCCATACTCTTTATGGGCTGAGAAATTACTCAGCATGCATTCCATGCAGCCTCCCAGTCGTTGTCTTCGTCCAGTATGGTGTTCTGTCGATAACTCCTATTCATCGAGAACTCCAATATGACCTAACTTCCGGCTGCAGACTACACAAATTGCGTCCAAGATTATTCATCTGAAAAGAGGCGTACCCTTGGGGAGAACTCATCAAATTCTCCAATAAAAGCCATTGCGCATGCGTATTTTTTTATGAGGCAAAAAAAACAGACCATTGAGAAGAACTTATCGAGTGCTACAAGAACTGCTGTTGCGCAATAGCTTTACCCTCAGGCCGAGATAAGTTTTAAGAAATAAACAATAAATTATAATAAATATTATGTGTACTCAGCGTTTTCAAAGCTAAATATCGTGACAAGCTAAAACTTATCTCGGCCTGAGGGTAATGCTATTGAGCAACAGACGGGCCCGGTGTTTACACGTAATGCGCGCATGCGCAACAGCAGTTCTTGTAGCACTCGATAAGTTCTTCTCAAGGGTCTGGTTTTTTTTGCCTCATAAAAAAATACGCATGTATCTCTTAACCAATCAGGTAGAGAACAGATCTTTTTAAATCTTGTGTTAGGTGTAGCACCTTAGGCTATGATTACGGTGCATTGGCGAAACATGTAAGCCGTTTGGTTCTACGCCCTTTGTGCTATGATTTTTTTAACTTTCTGTGCTTGTAAAGTTTGTTCAATAAAAGTTTATTTTTTACTTTTCTACTAGTGGGACTGCTGCCTTTTTTTTTCCTAAGGTCCTTTTGAGCCAATAAACTATAAACATGTCAGGTAGCTCAAAAATGAAGGTAGAATTTTACATTAGCATAACAATATTTTTTTCCAGTTTATTACTAGTTCATAAGGTTACCACCGGGCTGGTAGTCTATTGGCATACTGACCAATATTTTTAAGGTTCAGGTCAATGTAGATAATAAAAAAAAAATATATAAATAAAGGCCATGTTATGGTGAAGCTTCTAAGTGAGTTAAAATCTAATTATAAACATATAGGGCCAGATTACGAGTGGAGCGCTAACAGTTACATGCGTTCGAAAAGTAGTTTATCGTGCCTGTTATCACGTGTCGGGTATAGCACTTGCATTACAAGTTGAAAGTAAACACGATCACAGGTGTGCAGTTGAAGTTAACGCTCGTCGGGATAGCGCATCCTCAGAGCATTGGTTGAAGGGACACTAAACCCAAAAAAAATTATTTCATGATTCAGATAGAGCATACAATTTTAAGCAACTTTATAATTTATTCCTTTTATCAATTTTTCTTCATTCTCTTGATATCTTTATTTGAAAAAGAAGGCATCTATGCTAAGGAGCCAGCCAACTTTTGGTTCAGGGCCGGTGCAGCACTTGCTTATTATTGGTGGTGTCCAATCAGCAAGGATAACCCAGGTTGTGAACCAAAAATGGGCCAGCTTCTAAACTTACATTCTTGCTTCTTAAATAAAGATAGCAAGAGAATGAAGAAGATTTGATAATAGGAGTAAATTAGAAAGTTGCTTAAAATTGCATGTTCTATGTGAATCATGAAAGAAAAAATTTGGGTTCAGTGTCCCTTTAACTGTTTTACAAAACAAAAAAGTGTCATAAAACGCATGAAAACTACATAATAAAGTACAGTTACACTCATAATAACCCTATCTAATAAAAATTATTAAAAACAAAAATTGCACAAAAAAAGTTAAGGGCTCAAAGATATGAGGCCTCAGGTGTTAGAAAAAAAAAGGCAGACAAAGGGCTTTAACATAGATACATACATATCTAAATATGTATATGCATGTGTGTGTATATATGTGGATATATGTATTTACAGACATATATAAACACATATGTGCACATATATAGAGATATATAGTGTAATAGTGGATTGGAACCCTTTGGTGTCAAGTAGATGAAAACATGTAAAATCATATTTATGCAATATTCATATTTAATAGTGTTATACTGTAAATAGTTGACATTCCAGTGTTCTGCACTAAACAGAAAATGTTCTATATATTTATAAATATATATATATTCCTATATATATATTTATAGCTCTATACCTATATATAATCATGTGTATATATATAAATATATATATATATATATATATCTTGTACCAAAATATCATTAGATATATGTATAAATATGTATTTATGAATAAATAGAATTTATTCTGCTATGTGAAGAACATTGGAATGTGAAATATTCATATTTTCATGTCAGGTTAGCACATTTGAGATATATGATTGGGATTGTGCATGAGTAGGGTGTTTTTTTCCACTTTTTTTGCTCCGTTAACTTCTATGGGGGAGTACGTTAACGTGCCCACATTATTCAAAGTTTGGCTTTTTGCTCATATCGTGTTAGTGCGCCAGCAATAATGTTTTACTTTTAACTTGTAATACGAGCAGAACCCAACGTACAAAAAACTTACTTCTAGTTGAGTAAGCGTGCGAGCCATATCGTTAAATACCGCTCCACTTGTAATGTAGCCGATAATCATTTTAATTTAATCCTGTCCGCAATAGTGTCTGAGATATACTATAAAATTGTTTATGCAAATGTGTGTTAATTAGCCAGTCAGTACTGTTTTCATGAGAGAGGTGGCGCCCTACTTATGCAATATGTTATATACATTACATGTGTCATTATAAGGAAGAATTTAGAGATGCAGAAAGCTATGTAGGTTACATTCTACTCATACTGCAATGTAATCATGTTCTACCCTGTAATATAAAACAACTGTTCCTTAGATATATTTAATAACCCAATGCTGCTGCTTCACAAAACCAGTGGCAAACTAATGGTCTAGAACCAGCCTGTACAACCTATGGTCTGCTGCCCAGAACCCACCAACAGTATTTATCCTGTCCTCAAAACCCAACATGTTACACAGAGGGATGACTTGAATTAGGTGTCCTCCCCCTCCTCTCTGTCAGCCTGACTACCATATTTTACAGCAGCCAGACACAGCTCTCTATCCATGTGCTGTGCTAGGCAGAAGTCAGGCAGAGGGGCTTGAAGTGGTTATCTAGCAAATAAAAAAGTATTAAAGCAAACAACGTGTATATGAAATAAGGATTTAGTCCAAGGTATAGGATCAATGATGAGGCTGTTACTGGTAAATCAAATCTGTATAATCCACAGCCATGACCTCCAAATCAAACAGGAAAAACACTATAGTAAATTTTGTTAGGGGAGAGAGGAAAAACAGCATGTACACAGTTGGTACTCTTTCTAGAGCTATAATTTAGCTCTTAGGATATAGGCGTCGGGTTTAAAGCCCCACGGGTGCCCAGACATACACAGAAATTCCAGGAGATGCTTAAAATATTTATTATTAAAAAGGACATAAAAACAGACTGATAATCACAGGGACAGATCAAATCATAGAAAAAAACATTAGCTCACAGTTCACACACCATATATTGCATGTAAAGTGCGGATAACAATAAGGCAACAAAAGCTGTTACGCTATAAATGTCTAGCCCTTATATATAAAGGTATTGCTGGGACAAGCATCTGATCTGTGGTCTGTTTGGGCATACAGCTGCTTAAAAAGCTTTCGTGGGGGGCATGGATCTGTCCTGAGGACTGATGAATACAGCATGCAGCCTACAAAAAGGTGGATGTCGGTTCAAGCATTTGAGCGTAGCTGCCGTTTCAGGTACATATATCTCACATGATGTGTTATTGTGTTTACATCTGGCATAAAGGGGCGTCAGGACAGATCTGACCTGAGGTTTAATGAGCTTATCTTAATAGAATGTGTGTTACTGACAAGTGTAATCTAGAGGTCCTACATGTAAGACAAATCCCATCATGGATTTGTGTTATCTTTTTATCAGTCAGGCAGGTGATGAAGCAGTGTGTTTTATTAAATAAACATCCATCTATGGTTAGTGTTCTGAATGCAGGTGCAGATGGAAATGCTTTTTAGACATTATGGACGGTTATACAAAAGCACAGCATTCTCTCACATTTTTATATTACGTTTCATTCATCCAGACCCTGCATCATCTCATCGTTGTCAGATCGCCAAGATAACATTTCAGTCTCTGTGTGTGAGTCAGCTAATAAATTGTCTTGCACAGTTCAGATCACCCAAATAAAGAACACAGCAGTCTGCTAATAAAATAGATAACCATATAGATTTAGACTTCCAGTTAAATAAAAAATAATTCAAGAATAAAATTCAGCTTAAAAAGAGGCAGGATACTTAACAGAAGCAGACATGGAGAAACCAATACAAAGATTACAAAGGACACGTATAAGCTGCCAAAGTATAATGGATAAATGATACATGATGGGTACAAATTTTTAATTTGATCTGAGATTTCTTTGTTAGAGGGACTTTTATAGAGTGACTCACAATTAAAAGTGTTTGGAAAATTATTTTTTGGATTAAAAGATTATCAAATTAATCTTGGTATCTTTCTATTAACATTTAATGATTAAAGATTTAATGACACAGATTGTATCAGATTGCCAGAATACACTAATTTTACAGTCATATTGTATCACACCAGCAGGTGGGTGTCATGAGCATATACAAAAAAAATATAAAATATACCCCATTTGAACAACAATGCTCAAATTTAGATATTTAAACAGTTCGTTAGTGATGATCTGGATCATATCCCTAAGAATATTAGAAACATTAAAAGTAACCTATATGCTAATAAGAGAAGAGCTATAGATAGCTTGAGAAATGACAAGTCCCTTGTCATTAGGCAAGCTGATAAAGGAGGTGGTGTTGTCCTGCAGAATCTGGAAGACTATCTTTTGGAGGCCCGAAACATACTTTTTGATACATCTTACTATATTCGACTGAATCATGATCCCACAACACAATATAAAGTTATCTTGAAAGATCTTGTTGATTATGCTTTTAAGGAAGGCATAATATATAAAAAAGAGAAATATTTCTTGGTTCCTAATGAACCTAATTATGCATTCTACTATCACGTACCTAAATTACATAAGAAGCTGAATTGTCCTCCTGGTCGGCCCATAATTGCGGGCATAGGAAGTCTCACTGATAATGTGTCTTCCTATGTTGACCACTTTTTGCAAAAGTATGTTTTAGGCCTTGAATCCTATATCCGGGATTCTTCTGATCTGATTAAGAAATTGGAATTACTGACCATCACCCCTTATCTATTATGGATCACTTGTGATGTCCAGGCGCTGTACTCAAATATATCCCATCATTTGGTATTTCAGCGATATCTGAATATTTACAAGGGGATCTTTATCTTCCCAATAACCAATGTGAGTTTATTTTACAGCTTATATAATTCATTTTGAGGCACAATTATTTTTTGTTCCAGGATGAGTCAAGGGTACCGCCATGGGTGCCAGGTTCGCCCCGAGTTATGCCAACTTGTTCATGGGCTCTTTTGAACAGCATTACATCTATGACAAGGCATATGGGGTGAACCTGGTATTCTATGGGCGGTATATTGACGATCTGATTTTTGTTTGGAAAGGGGACCTGGACTGTGCTAACTCTTTTGTGGAGCATCTTAACCTTAACGACAGGGGACTTGTTTTTACCAGTTCTATACACCATGAGACTATTGTCTTTTTGGATCTTGAACTACTCAAATTTGTGAATGGGAAGGTGACTAATACTACTTACTTTAAGACAGTGGATTGTAACAGCTATCTTTACTTTACAAGTCACCACTATTATCCTTGGAAACGTAATGTACCTTATGGCCAATTCAAACGGATTCGCCGTAATTGTAGTACTTTGGCTGATTATGAAACCCAAAGCCTTATTCTTAAGGAACGGTTTAATGAAAAACATTATCCTTCTCACATTATAGATAATGGTTACACAAGAGCAAAATCTGATAATAGAGATGATTATTTCAAATCTAATAAGGACACTACCACTGGATCTAATATTACAGAGAACCATGCTTTATTTATTACTCAATTTAATTGTAATCATAATTTAATTAGACAAATTATTACTAAACATTGGGGCATTCTAACAAACGATCCTAATTTGGGTAACCTAATAGGGACCAAACACAAAATAGTTTTTAAAAAAGCGCCTAGTCTAAAGACAATTCTGGCCCCCAGTAAGATCGTAAAACATAAATAGTCCAGTGGTCCCACTCCAATTCGGTCAGGAGTGTCTCCTTTGGGGTCTTTTAGATGTGGAGCCAGGAGATGTAAACTTTGCGCTAACATTGCACACAAACAAAAGATATTCAAATCTAATGTGACTGGACAACAATTTTCTATTATTGGACACATATCCTTTGCCTCACATTATGTTGTATATCTGCTTTCATGTGTCTGTGGGATCCAGTATGTTGATAGGACCTGTAGGAGACTTAGTACTATATGGTCCAAGCACCAACGGAACATGAAAAAGAATTTTAAAAATCACAGTGTCTCCAGACATTGTAACCATCAACATGGTGGAAACTCTGACTGTTTTTCAATCATTCCGGTCGAATTTGTCCCTAATTTTCACCTCTATAACAGGTTATCTAGACTTATGCAGAGGGAGACCTACTGGATACATACTCTTAAGAGCCTCCATCTGGCTGGCCTGAATCTAAATATAGACCTGGCTGCCTTCCACTAACTTTGATCAGGGATGGCATGTGGGTTTCCCTCTGCCTAAGACATGATCCTGTTGAATGTCCCTTAATTTCTAATATTGTTAGTATTATAACCAATTGCGCGTTGATTTGTTTTTGGTCTGGTGACTCTACTGTATATGTGTATTTTGTATACCATGTATTTCAGGGTGACTTTTTCCTGCTTTATTTGTCCCCACTAGGGCCCTTATGGTGCTGTAAGGTCACTTATTGACCTGCAGTTGCTAAGAGATTTATTTTTATATAAGTACGACCATTGAATTATGTTTTCATTGGGGGTTACTTGACTTTATATTCAATATCTAGAATTTTTGCTTATGATTATACATCTATATGCCCAGCTAATACCTTTTTGAGTATATTTACCATTTTAGGGATATCTCACTAGTTGATTACAGGCCCACTGGCACGAGATTTAGGGTCTCTCCCTTTGGCCCGATACTGATTTGTATACCCCCCACACAAGGTCCGCATATGCACTGAGAGGTTTCTCCGATTATCATTGATAGGTGTAGACGAATATATGATTATAAGAATGTGCAGCTTATCATAGGTCCGATGAATGTGATCTTCTTTTTACTTGTAGTTGATGTATATGCCGATATTACTTACTGTTTTTATTTAATATATGTCTATTTTGCTGGCGAGATCATTGCACACCCGTGTTGGAGTCAGTAAATCTATCATCTGTAAGTTGATGTGCGACCCATCGTGATTGTGCGTTGATGTCGACTATCGTGGTTTGGTATGGTCACACAACCCCCTTGACTAGCTTCATTATTGTATCAATGTGTTATATTCCAAATACAAACACTGTTACATTTACGGGGATTGTATTTACTATTTTTTATATATTAGATTATGCTGTAACATATATTGTGAATGTGTTATGTTACCTACTAGTTTTTATACAAGTATTTATATGTACCTATGCCTTTTATTATATCTGATTACCGTATATAAGTTGTTGTTAATGCTATTGAGACACGGTTTCCATTATCACTAATTATTATGATGTTTTGTACTATGTGATATTATGTATCTATCCCAACCTAGGGGCCGTCCCTTCACACATCTCTATACCAGTTATTGGATGAGACTTTTTTGGGTTACTTTAGCCCCGCCCAAGGGAGGTGTGAGTCGTTACTGCTCCTTGATTGGATAGCGTAGGGTATTTAATGAGTAAAAGGTGTGAGATGATTACAGCCTGATAAAACAGCTTTGTAGGAGCTGAGAAACCCGTTGCTGTGTGTTTTTAGACTTTTAATAAATTGTCTTTTTACTATACACACCTACTCTGTGACTTTTTGTTACTACCCTACTGCATGAAGTATCCTTGCTCTACTCCTTGGAGTTTGTGTACCCTTACCGGTACTCCTAGCGGAACACCATCAGTGCTAAACCGGAGGATTGTGGATTCCTTGGAGTGGTTGTTCTCCCGTGACGACATCAGTGACGTATCTGATGTTCCAGCGTGTCTGTCGGGTGACTCATTATAGTCCTGAACGGCTGTGTCTGGCACCCTGGCTATGCCACTGCTCCTGTGAGTAGATCCGCTTTAAGGGGGAGGTACTCTCTCCTTTGATGTTCTGTCATTCTAGACGATATTGTCCTATGGTGGCACCTCCCTTTTTCTTTTTCTTACAAGAAATTTCATCACAAAATAAATCAGGTGTGTTGCATACATTTTGTCAAGGGCAAAAAGGCACAGAAATTATTTGTCTACTATTAACTGTCTCTGTATTTGAACCCACAATTGTGTAATGAGATAATGTTGACTGTATAATTATATGATAATATAATACTCAATATTCATGTGAGGCCTAGAAACCTTTTCGAAAATATAGGCTGGTAATTAAGTCCATAAAACTAAACAGTTGTACAGTATATTACAGATTCTACACATTTTTTAAAATTTTAACATTAATCAAGGCCGAATTTAGAGGCCGAAACGTGTTTGTTCTTTAATATAGCTGTGTGGTTTGCCCCTGGCAATTGAAGCTGATTTCTGATGTTATTGGCCAAGAAACAAGGGGGTATATCTGCATTCTTTTTAATATTGTGGTGGTTATTAGGCAGGATACCTGCTTTTTATTTATTTAATATACATAGAATAAAGGTTAAGTTTTAAACCTATATTTATCCTCAATAGAGGAAGAATGCTAGAAAACCCTTTATCTTTTCCCCAATTCCTTTTCTTCTTTTTTGGGGGTATTGTTGCTAATGGTTATTTCTTAAGGGTAGCACCGGTCCTGTCTTTTAGGGAGGGGCCATATTTCCTCTATCTCATTATATCATAGTGCCAGTTGTATACTCTTGTGTTAGATTCTACAAATGGTACAGAATTTTGCTTGGTCCTGCAAGTTATATGTCATATGTATAGTGACCACCATACTACAGCAGAACTGTTCGGCACACTACACTTTATAATTACTCATTTATGGTAGACTACATAAGTCAAATAGTCATATTACATGTTTCCATCTAGATTAAGTTTATGATCCAGCAGCAAATCTCATGCTTTGAGGTTTTTTTTTTACAGCTTAGTTTTATGTTTGATGATATTAAATTTCTGAATGAAAATGTTGGTGTTCAGTGTCCTATTATGACAAATGTAAGTGCATATTTATGAAGTCTCCTAGCATGTCTGAATAAAACTGAAACATTTCACTAATAGCCTTTTATCCATGTGTATATTTAGGTGGAAGAAGGCTGGTGGGAAGGAGTTCTTAATGGAAAGACTGGCATGTTCCCTTCTAACTTCATTAAGGAAATGACAAGCGAAACTGATATTGGAGGAAATTTTGAAGAACACCAAATAAAGCAAGGTACGGATATCTTTTTATAAATGTAAAATTTCAGTAAACCATATTTCAGTGGAATAACTTAATAGAACCAGTTTTAATTTTTCATTACAAGTGACTTTATTTTTATACAAGTTTAGCAAACTCAATGACCACTGTAAGCAGAGACTTTATATCTGGTGCTATTGTCCTAAATTGTCCTATTGGCCTTACTCTGTCTTTATTGTTATACCTCCTTACCTGCTTCCTTATAATGTGGTGTTGGATTACTGCTTAATTCTATCATACTTGTCCTACTCTTTATTCCGATACAAAAATCTCTGTTATTCAGGTGGTGCCAACTTCTCTCAGCCTTGTGCTGCTTTCTTAATAGCAGTTAATCTGAGCTCTTCATGTTCTGGTGAAACCTCTTCTCCCTCATTATGTTTTCCTTATTAGCGGTCATGCTAAGCAGCTTAATAGTATGGTGAATACTCTCTACTCCAACATTATGATGTTGTCATATTACTTTGTCTTGCTGGTCATCCCAACTTTGCTGCCATATTTTCTTATAGGCGCCATGCTGAGCTACTCTCATGGTTAAACCCCTCTACTCTCTCATTATGGTATTTCTATATTACTTTGTGTTCCTGGTTTTCCCAACCTATGGCCAATCCGATACCATTATCACCACTCATTCTTGTATTCCTTCCTTACTGATATGCAAACCCCCACTAGTTTTACAAAAGCTCACATATATTGCCTATAAGTATTAACCTAACGCTCCCTGGGAGAAAGTCAAACAAGCACAATTCTTAGATGTAGTTTACAGCAAAAGCAACAAAATAAATAATGAATATATATTGCAATAATGGTTCACTTGTAATAATGAAACATTTTATACATTGTGAAAATGTCAAGTTTGTTGTCCTCCCTCATTCTCTTGTTGCTACTTATAATACTGGTTGTGATGAGCAACTATCAATATGGTGCAAACCCTGTACTTTTACATTATGGTGTTACTGTTGTTCTGGTTATGACAACTTGCTATTATTTATATACTTCCTCCCTCCCACAATCTGATACCAGTTCCTGCCTTAATCTCTTACAATGGCCATGGTTTTCCAGTTCCTGTTTGTGGTTTTGGTTGTGCAGAAATGCTCCCATATCCTGGAGCTGCTTTCCTCTCATGCTGCTCATGCTCCCAAACACTACCATTTTGTTGCACTCTCTGTATTGTCAGTACTGGTCCTCTTGTGTCATCCTGTGTATGCTGCCCTATCCTCTCACTTTCTCTAGTCATCCTGAAAGTGCCATGTTTCTCTTGCACACCACCTCTCTAATGCTTATGCAAGATGCACTAACTTGACCTCACACCTATATTCATTAACATGGATTTGCATCATCCCCCTTGTGTGGCTATAAGAGCTGACACTCTTA
The DNA here is from genome assembly GCF_027579735.1 of Bombina bombina. Taxonomy (NCBI): domain Eukaryota; kingdom Metazoa; phylum Chordata; class Amphibia; order Anura; family Bombinatoridae; genus Bombina; species Bombina bombina. The sequence continues at coordinate 305,942,473 of NC_069501.1, read as the reverse complement.
TAGGAATCAGTGCCTTTCAGTTAAAAGAGCATTTGTGAGGTCAGGTACTAATGTTGGACAAGAAGTTCTGGTTTGCAATCAACATTCCAAATCATCCCAATGGTGTTCAATGCGTTCATGTTAGCAGGGCACTGTTCAGGCCACTCAAGTTCTTTCACTCCAAACCTATCAAACCATGCCTTCATGGACCTTGTTTTGTGCACAGGGGTGCAATAATACTGGAACAGGAAAGGGCCATCACCAAACTGTTGCTACAAAGCACCCAATTGTCTAAAATGTAACCTGTAACATTAACAAGACCCTTCACCTAAACTAAGGGGCATAGCCCAAACCCTGATAAACAGTCCCAGACCATTATCTCTCCTCCGCATAACTTTACAGTAGACACTATGCGTTCTGGTAGGTAGCATTCTACTGGTACCCACCACACTCAGATTCTCCCACCAGACTGCCAGATAGTGATTCACATACTGTTTCAGAGTCCAGTGGTGATGCACTTTACACCACTCAAGCTGACTCTTGGCATTCTGCATAATATTGCACGGCTTGTGTACAGCTGCTCAGCCATGGAAACCCTTTTCATGAAGCTCCCGTTGCACAGTTCTTGTGCTGATGTTGCTTCCAGAGACAGTTTGGAAATCTGTAGTGAGTGATACAATAAGTGATGAGCGATTTTTAGGAGCTAGGTGCTTCAGCACTCGGTGGCCCCGCTCTGTGAGTTTGCGTGGTCTACCACTTTGTGACTGGGCTGTTATTGCTCCTAGATGCTTCCACTAAACAATAACAGCACTTACAGATTTCCTAGGGTAGCAATTTCACAAACTGAGTTGTAGCATCCTATGACATTGCCACATATAAAGTCAATAGGTTCTTCAGTACAACCTTTTCACTGCCATGGAGATTTCATAGCTATGTTCTGAGTTTTATGCACCTGTGTGTAACATTCAGAAAAATATCTATAACTAGTTTAGAGGTTCACTGACAAAGCTATATTAAGACATACAGTACCTTTTCATTTGGCTCTCATTCTGTATATTGTGGATATCATGTACTATTGGAAAAACAAATTCCAGATTCATCTAAATGGCTTGCTTTTGTTAAACGTTATTAACATGCAAACTCTAATAGCAATTGAGCTCTACTAACAATCTTAATGGTCACTTAAAACCAGTAATTAACATTATGTTAACCTACTCTCTGCTATTTGCTGGAGCAATCATCACCTATCTTTTGCATGCCCTTTATCTAACACATTTATGTCATTATGTCTTTTATAAGACTTTGTAATGTTTGATTCAGATTATTTCCTTTTTTCCTAAATGTGAAAGTGGGCAATTATAGCAGCTGTGCCTAACTGCTGGCATGCTTGCTGTCTGTAAGTGTCTGGATCCCAATGAATATGCCAGCTTAATTTCCATTTCCATTACCAACACATTTAGGCAGAGTTCCACAAAGGCCCAAGGACACTTCAGGACTCATGCAGCCCCCAGCAGCAGAGAAAATTGTGAAACAGAAGGGTCTGCAGGTGGAAGCAATTAATAAACCCATTCAGAGACAATGCAAGATTTTCCTGTATTATATGACAATGCCAAAAATATTATTTCAAAACACAGCTATGGTTTTTTTTCTGTATTATATTTGCGTATGCATAAATTACATCTTTGTTACCCAAAAGTATGACTTGCTCAGCTAAATAGCCAATGGTGTTAATGTTTGTATTATGTAACTGAATTATGGTCACCAAGCTAATAATTAAAACAAATATTGGTCATTAATGAAGAATATATTTATTTTGGTGTCAAGTTAAAAAGCTTTACATTATTAACAGTTTCCCAAAAAGAGCAATATCTACATTTCTATGTAAAGTTTTATTGTTTGTTAGAGTTTCATTGATGTTTGTGAAAGGAACATAATAGCAAACAATAAACTTTTCTATTTTTCTGGAGCAGTTTAGCTTTTGGCTATTCACCCCCTGCCCTATCATGGTGCCCATTTCACTTGCATGGGGAGAAACATCATGCTGACCCTCACAGGGGCAGATCTCGCTTAATTCTCCAAAAATGGAGACTGAATCCCAGCAAGTGGTGAGCTGCCTCCGGTAGAAAGTAATGAAGGTCTTTGGAGTGGAGAATCTTACAAAGGATATAAAATGTGACAGGGAGCACTTGACAATCAAATTGCAGTGTTTTTAGCGTAGTTTACTTTCTAGATTTGCATGTGCAAAAAGAGATTTTTTAGTTGGTAAGATGAAACAGCGAGATCTGCAGTTGTATTTAGAAATTAGAATTGTCAGTACATTTCAAACACACAAGGAACACCGAGGTTCAGTCCACTCGCTAAGGGCCCACTAAGTGTCACATATAGAAAATTAAGGAACTCCCCTTTATGAGATTCCCTGAGGGGACTTTTATTACTTATGATGCTTCTTCTAGAATCTTGCCACACCAGAGAGAGTTAGAGAATCGGGTCCTTTAGGTTGCAATACTCATGTTACAGTAAAAAAGTATCAACCTTGTCCTTGGAAGAATATTGTTACTTTAGACTCATTAAGCTGAGTATATTCAATAATATTACATTGTACTGGGAATTGCCAAAGCATGATTCCATGCAAGTGGGCAGAGGTGGGGATCCCTTTGTAGAGGGTGGTCTCTCCCCCCGTTCCTTCTTCTAAATGTTCTTACTCTCTCACCTCTTTGCTCTCGCTCCTTCCTCTCATTTACATAACGTCTGCCTTATGCTGCTGCTCCCTTCTCACAGAGGTATATCCTAGTGGTCCTGAAAATGTAGCCACTCACTCAACTCAACTCTAATCTATGGCACACATATATGTCTACATCATGATGTTTGAGCGTTTGACTATACTCAACTCTTTATATAATTATCTGAATTGTAAAGGCAAGATCTGGACCTGCATCAGGCTGGATATTGAGTGGACTTTATGTTAACAGCGAGTTTGTCTATCGACCTTCTGGTGTTTAATCTTCTTCTAGCTGTACTTGTATTACATTAGTATGCATTTTTTGTTTTGTTTTTTTCCAGTAAAAATTAAAAAAATAAAAATAAAGTAAACTTTGAATTGTTGTTTGCTGTGATAACCAGTCTGAATTCTTTGTCAGGTAGGAGATCGTGTGACTGTGACACCCACCATCCATTTATTGTCATTTCAAAACGATAGACATAATGTAAACAAGGGGTTAATGTATCAATCTGTTATTACTATTATCATTATGATTATCAGTTATATGTAGAGCTCCAACAGATTCCGTAGCTCTATATCTCCAAGCTTCAAACATTTCATAAGGAAATAATTTCAGTTTTTCTAAGGCATTTATCTTGGTCTCATTAAACTCTGTGGAACAAAGATTTGAAGAGTTAAGTCTCTGACAGCATTTCCCTGTCAGCTCTTTTTGTGAGATCAATGCAAGGATAATTAGTGCCCGAAACCATTGGGAATATTTAAAAACAAGAGTTATGTATCAATAATTTCAGGTTACAGACATTCCAAAGTAATGGGGGTGATTTCCCCAAGTATATTTTTTACATTCCGTAAAAAATAACCATACAGGACATGTAGCTGAATGATTATATATAACAACTGTACATGTTTTATTGTATACAGATATGAAAACTAATGACATGATACATGTACATGTTTTATTGTATGACAGATATGAAAACTAAAACTAATGACAGGCCTATTATTTCTTCCTGAATAAATGTGACACAAACTACCCTCGCTAGTAAAAAAGTATGCAGACAATTTAGCATGTAATAGCAATGCTCATACCGTGGCAGTTCTAAAGTGCATTGTGGATGAGTGCAGTTCACCCCCATTTATTATTCTAGTATCCCCAAACCTCAGTGGTACCAGCTGCCCTGAATTTGCAAGGTTTTTATATCCCCTGTGCTCCTTGCACAACAGGGCGAAAAAGGAGGAAGGAGAACACTAGAAGATGAGGGTTAGCATTGTACCCCAACATTCAGGTCAACATTGTGTACCCCAACATGTTTATGTTTAGAGTCACTCCCAGCTGCAACACATCTGATATCTCCAGGAATAACCAACTGAAGGCCAATGGGCCACAAGCAGCCCTCTGCACTAGTTTTGGGGCATACTTTGTGGCTTTGTTGTGGACTCTGGAGGAAAGAACAATAGATATATGGTACCCTGCAACCATACCTGGTTCTGTGACACTAGACATTTTTAGGATATATATATATAGATTTATTGTGGTTTTGGGTTGTGAGAAATTTATATACAGCCCATAAGATTTCCAAAATATTGATCTGCGTTCCCATATGTTAGAAGGTTGTCAATCACTGCACTTTATTACTCAGTGCTCTGGTCATTGCCTGATGAGAACCCCCAAGGGTATTCCCTGGTAGAACTGTATATTTGTGGTTCCATAGCACTAAAGATTATCTGATCTATTACATTGTAGATAACAGTGTTGGTATTGTTACATTCTGACACTGTTTTAAGACCTTTCTATTAACAAACCCTGGTTGGAATAATTTCATAAGAAATTAATATAATTAGTCTAATTTCTGTTCAGATAAAGGGGCATTCGTGTCAAATTTAAGCAAGTAAATATTTTCAAGGCTGTATTTTTGGAAAGTCATTATATTCTACAATCATTATCTTGTATATACTGAAAAGTAATTAAAAAAAGCTGTCATTGTGTAGTGTTGTATAATCTGCATCTCTATAAGATCATAGACTGAAGACTACATAATGTACTTCAAGCCCTTCAGGATATTAAAGACATTTAGCTTTTTATTGAATATTTTGCAAAGATGATAGGCGCCACTTTCAGATTACGGTGGTTATAAATGCATAAGGCATACAGCTCTATCAGCTTAATGGGACAGTGTACGTTATGTGTTCTCAATGATCCATTTTACTTGTTGCAGTGTATGTTTTAGCTTTATTTTGTCATTTGAAATAGCCTTTTTTCCCCCTGCTACAACCCCCACATATACTAATAATTTTAATGATGCTGTAATGGCTACAAAAAGGCTATGTTAATAAAAGGCATCAGAGGCAATTCATCTCCCAGTGTGGTGTGGGAGATAGAGAGAGATCCTGTCCCTTTTTAGAGGGAGTTCCTGTTCCAGCTTCAAATACAATGAACTGGTATCTGCTGTTTGCATGATAATACTGTTCCTTCAAAGGGGCAGTAAAGCACTCAAAGTTAAACTTTCATGTTTTAGACAGGGTATGAGATTTAAAAAATAAATACATTTTTGTTTACTTGATATCCTTTGATGAAGAGTAAACCTAAGTAGGAGCTAAGCAGTGTGCACAACTTTAGCATTCTATGGCAGCAGTGTTTGCAACTATGTACAGTATTATTGTTGCAAACGCTTCTGCTAGAAGGCTAATGATATATGCACACTTCTGTGCTCTCTCTTAGGCTTAGTTCAACAAAGGATACCAAAAAACAAAGCAAATTTGATAAAAGAATTTGTTAAAAGAATCCGTCTAAACCATGAAAGTTTACAATTAACTCTACTGACTCTTTAAGTGTGTGAGTCAATAAATAGAGCAGTTATTTATATTTAGCAAGCCTGTACCCAAGTGGGAATATTTTACTTTTCCATTTAAGGAGAGAAAAAAATGCATTAGTGAACTGTTACGGAGTTTAGTGAAGCTAGAAAAGGATCACATATGTATTTTATATAACAAGAGCATGTCTGACTGCTAATCAGTGATCAGGCATTGATAGAATGACCCAGATGTTGACCCATGTACCTAGATGTTGACTGATTTGGGGGAGAACAATCCATAACTTAAAGTGACTTGTGTTCTCTATAATGCAAACACTGACCTCTGTTGTATAGAAGTTGCAGTATATTAGGGGATATATGTTAGAGTAGATTATTCTGACCTACAGAATGCTTTTAAACTTTATTTTTCTACTCCTCAAACTTTTGTGCATATTAAAGCAAATTGTCACAGCAATTGCATCTCTCCTCTTGGCAGGATTTAAGGACACTGCTGGCTCAGAAAGCGATGGGGGTGACTCTAAGTCAGAAGGGACCAACGGAACAAGTGGAGCAGAAAACCAGCCGAAAAAGTTAAGGGGATTTGGCTTTGGGGATATTTTCAAAGACAAACCAATTAAATTGAGACCAAGGTCAATAGAAATGGAAAATGACATTGTTCCATTAGAAAAGGTAAATTCAAATTCAGTTTTTTTCATTTATGTATTACTTTATTATGTAATACTTGTATATATTTAATATTACATTTTTGTGTTTATACTATTTTATTAGTAATGTTGGTAATTTGCTTTTTGTATAAATTCTACTTGCACACATAATCTGGCATTGTACCTCTTTCCCTTTTTTGACACAATGAACTCTTATTTAAAAAAAATGGAAGTACACAAATTACTCTTATTGGTAATATTTGGCTAAATAGTGTATAAGTAATATTTTTATAACTAATGAGAGGAAACATTATCAACACATAGTTTAATGCTGTGATACATGGTTTCCCAGTACTCTTAATGTTAAATAATGTAAATTCATAACTCACCTATAAGAGTCTAACTATGGGACTGATGATCGGAAACTCGCCAAATTCTTTAAAGGGACACTGAACCCAATTTTTTTCTTTCGTGATTCAGATAGAGAATGCAATTTTAAGCAACTTTCTAATTTACTCCTATTATCAAATTTTCTTCATTCTCTTGGTATGTTTATTTGAAAAGCAAGAATGTAAGTTTAGATGCCGGCCCATTTTTGGTGAACAAACTGGGTTGTCCTTGCTGATTGGACAGCACCAATAAACAAGTGCTGTCCATGGTTCTGAACTAAAATTGTGCTGGCTCCTTAGCTTAGATTCCTTCTTTTTCAAATAAAGAAAGCAAGAGAACGAAGAAAAATTGATAGTAGGAGTACATTAGAAAGTTGCTTAAAATTACATGCTCTATCTGAATCATGAAAAAAAATTACGTTCAGTGTTCCTTTAAGGGGCCTTGCAATACTGAGGTAACTTCTTAGATAATTTCACTGGAGTGTATAGCTTTAGGCCCTATACTTGTTCACCAGTCATTAAACTATAGTTTTAAGTGATTTTATCTTTGTTGTAGCATTAAAGGGACAGTCTACAGCAGAATTTTTTATTGTTTAAAAAGATAGATAATCCCTTTATTACCCATTCCCCAGTTTTGCATAACCAACACAGTTATATTAATATACTTTTTACCTCTGTGATTGCCTTGTATCTAAGGCTCTGCAGACTACCCCCTTATTCAGTTCTTTTGACAGACGTGCATTTTAGCCAATCGGTGCTGACTCCTAGGTAACCACATGGGTGTGAGCACCATCTTATCTATATGGCACACATGAACTAATGCCCTCTAGGCGTGAAAAAAATGTCAAAATGCATTCAGATAAGAGACAGCCTTCAAGGGCTAAGAAATTTGCATATGAGCCTCCTAGAACAAAGCAAAATTGATGATAAAAGTAAATTGAAAAGTTGTTTAAAATTACATGCCATATCTGAATCATGAAAGTTTATTTTTGACTAGACTGTCCCTTTAATAATATTACTGAAATATACAAGTGAAGTGATACATTACTTTTTCTATGAAAGAATGTTTTAAGCCAATTGTAAAATAAAGTGAATACAAAACAACACTGATATTTGAACCCTGTATTTTTGCTCACATAAATAGAAACAATTTACTAAAAAACTATGTTTTAGATTTTGTTAGTAGGTAGTGTTAGGTCCCCAGATAAAGCTTTTGAAGAAACTGTAGCTAGCATTGAGGAGTGTCTTCTAGATGGCAGCCATGACAGGTGCTATACTGTAAGACATATTAAACCTGTCAAATATCTTCATATGTTGACAGCACTGACCTAAAATCTTTACAAGATACTTGATGTAGGCACTGAAACTTGTATTTTAATGACAGAAGCTCTGGTATTCCTGAATTATTCCCATGGAGTCCCATGGTGAGCAGAGGTAGTGTTGGTCAGGGTTTAAAGGGACTTGAAACCCCCCCCCCCCAAAAAAAAAACCAACTAATCAGAGTAAATATATAAGTAATTGTGCAAATTGTGTTTTGACCTTTGTTTGGTGCATGTGAGTGATACACAATTTTTACTTTGTTTTCATGGGACACGCCCTTGCAGATTCAATGTTATAATTATTTTTTAAACATAATTAACACTCTATAAATGATGTTCTGTACACACCTATTATTATATAAGTTTATCACTCCTACATTGTTTTCAAACATACACATCCAGAAATGTTGTACTGGTATCCTGTTCATTCAGAAAATAAGAAAAAAATATTAAATCAATTAACTTTCATGTTAAATTATAGATTTCCAATCTTGGCTGAGTGTGAAAAAAATAAAACACTTATAATATAGTAGTACAGCACAGCACAGCATGATGTTAAACATCTTCTCTTGTGACTAATCTAGAGACAGTTTACTTTTTCCTAAGCTCATGATATTTACATACCCCCAACTGTCCCGATTTTCGCGGGACAGTCACGATTTTTGGGGTCTGTCCCCCTGTCCCGATTTGCCCCAGGCATTTAAAAAAATATATATATATATATTTTTTATTTTTTTTTAAATTCTGTTGGGCCCATTCTCAGAAGCAACTGCCTTTGCTCTGACCGGTTAGATACCTGTTAGATTCCCTGTGGAAAAGGAATGGTGTGTGGGTTAAGCAGGAGTAAGAAGGCTGTATACATTCTAACCACGGGTAATGGTGACCTCTCTAACCTACCTCTGGTAGTGATGATGTCTAACCCCTGGTGATAATACTAGCATGCCTTCAGTTTTATACAATGAGCAGTGCTAATACCAGGGTAACGAACAGTGGCAGCCGCAGACTGCCAGCTAATGTGCTTGCCAACCCCAGGACCCCATACAATGAATTACAGATACCCATATATGATGTAGTGTGTGTGTCTATCTGTATCCATAACTGTGTGTATCTGTATGTATATGTTTATGCTATGTATTTATTATTAAATGTCCAATTAAGATAAAAATATTTCGCAATGTCTTTGCAAAGGCTTATTAAATACATAGCCATACCAGTGGTTTGAGCTTGTGTTTGATTTGCTGCCTGTGTATTAAAATATATGACATTATCTAGAATTGTATTTATATTACTTTGGTCTTATGATTTTTAAGCCCCGCCCACCACATTTCAATTTTTTGCGGGGGGGGGGGTGTCCCCGCAAAAAATTGAAATGTGGTGTATTACAGTAGAAGTAAGGATTTCTATTGATTCTCAAAAACTGCCCAGTGGTTAATTATTTATTAATGATTTAAGATAACAAGATAAAACATTGAATAAAATGTGATTGTAGAACAAAAAAATATAAGAATAGATAACATAAAAATATTTTGTCTTCCTGGTTTTGTTTAAAATTGTGCTTGCCAAAGAGCAAATTATCTAACCTGCAAATCTACAAATAACTAATTTAGGCATTTTGCATTTTCAAAACCTAGCTTACAGAGTTTACTTTTTGGCTTCTCTAGGAAGTGTAACACAAAGCACATTTTTACACTAAGGCAAGATGTGTCTAACCTCTTAGATGCCCATGACAAGGCACCCTCGTCATCATGCACATCTCTCCTGGAGTGCAGATGATGAACACTAGTTTGTCATCCAGGTGTTCCCCCTTCTGATCCAGATCCTGGGGATCCCCACACTGCAAATGGGGAAAGGAGACTGCAGTTCCTTTTCCTATTGATGTCCCTTCCCTTTAGGCCTGGTGATGTAACCAATGGCGCCTGTGGTAACATCACAAGGGGGCAGGCTAACTGCTGAAGCCTGCAGTGAGAGACAGCTAGACAGGCGGCTGGGAGAGTGGGTTTTGGAAGCCCATATCTCAACCCAGGCTACTTACAAGGACAAGTGACCCCTTATTTGAACGAATGGAGGGGTTACCCCTGTAATTTGCAGGTGATTTCTGTAAAAACAAATTTACCTAATGTATTCACTAAATGGGGGATAGTGGTCACAAAGGTACACTTCTCCCCTAAAGAAAACCTAGAACACACATACACCCAATGCCCCTAACATAAAAGAGGAGATTGCCCATAATAATATGAGTGGTCTCATGCCCATTTAAATAGCAGTAGCAATTATAAAGTAGCGAGGCAGCTCTTTTAAAGAGGGGTCACATGTCAGTGGTCATTCGCTGACCACTGTGTTAACAGTGTACTCCTGTCAGAACCATAAGCATATGGAACAATGTCAATGTCAGGGGAGTGGGGTATCCCCTATTTTACAAGATATGAAGAGTCCACGGATTTCATCCTTACTTGTGGGATATTAACCTTCTGCTAACAGGAAGTGGCAAAGAGCACCACAGCAGAGCTGTATATATAGCTCCTCCCTTCCCTCCACCCCCAGTCATTCTCTTTGCCTGTGTTAGTAATAGGAAGAGGTAAAGTGGGGTGTTAGTTTTAGATTCTTCAATCAAGAAGTTTTTTATTTTAAATGGTACCGGTGTGTACTATTTTCCTCAGGGAGGTATGGAATGAAGAAGATTTCTGACCTGAGGTTGATGATCTTAGCAGATGTAACTAAGATCCATGTTGGTTCCCACAGAGCTTCTGAAGGTAGTGCAAGAGAAATCTTCAGTGTGGAGAACGGTGTCATGCTACAAGCAGCATTGAGGTATGTTTAGTCTTTTATTCTGAGGAGACTTGGTATATCAGAGCTGGCTGACATGTTTTCCCTGTAAGGGAAGGGGTAAGCAGTAGACCTGTACACTAAGGGTGTTACTGAAAATCCAATGTTTATTCATAATGCTTTGACATATGGCTTTGACACTGGGAGAGGCAGCTTGACATTTTTATACTTTATTAACAACAAAGGTCAGTAGGGCTGCAATTTTTATTACATGATTAAAAGGGGACCACATGGCTTATTTTCACACCGCTTCCCATGCGGTTATACAGACTGTTAGGACGATGTCCATGATGGGCGGGGCCTATTTCACGCGCTCAGACGCGCAGTTTACTCTGACTGAGAAGGCAGCAAGCATTAGCTCCGGTGGGACCTAAACTTGTGTTCTGTTCACCGGATCGTTGTCGAGCCATTTTGCAGTACCCTGGGGGCAGGTAGACGCCACAGCTGAGCTGTGGCAAGGTGCAGGGGTATTTTTTTCTGTTAAGATATATTTTTTCTGGTTAAAATGTCTCTTTGAGGGTAATTTCACCTTTTCTTATAGGGTGCAATAATTTTTTGGGCCAATTGAATATTTCTATTTAATTGTGTAGCGTTTTTTAACGTTTTAGGCCGTTTGTGAAAAAATTGTGTGCTTTTTATTTCTTAAAGGCGCAGTACACAATTTTCTAAAAGTTGTTTAAATCAATAAATAAGGTGTTTTTTTCAACTATTGTGGTCATTTCTAGTCTGTTCAACATGTCTGACATTGAGGAAACTAATTGTTCTATGTGTTTAGAAGCCATTGTGGAACCACCTCTTACTTTGTGTACCTCTTGTACTGAGAGGGACTTACAATGTAAAAATGTAAAAAGCATATTTTAAATAAAGAAAGTGTACCTAAGGATGATTCTCAATCTGAAGAGAATCAGGATATGCCATCTAATTCTCCCCAAGTGTCACAACCTTTAACGCCCACACAAGCAACGCCAAGTACTTCAAGTGCGTCTAATTCTTTTACTCTGCAGGATTTGGCTGCAGTTATGTCAACTACCCTTACAGAGGTGTTATCTAAGTTACCAGTGTTACAGGGTAAACGCAGTAGGTCAGGTATTAATGTGAATACTGAATCCTCTGATGCCTTATTGGCCATTTCCGATGTACCCTCACAGGGCTCTGAGTTGGGGGTCAAGGAATTGTTGTCTGAGGGAGAACTTTCAGACCCAGGAAGTATGTTACCTCAGACAGATTTGGATTCCATGCCCTTTAAATTTAATCTTGAACACCTCCGCCTTTTACTTCGGGAGGTTTTAGCGACTCTGGATGATTGTGACCCTATTGTAATTCCTCCAGAGAAATTGTGTAAGATGGACAAATATCTAGAGGTACCTACTTACACTGATGTTTTTCCGGTTCCTAAAAGAATTTTGGAAATTATAAAAAAGGAATGGGACAGACCGGGTATACCGTTCTCTCCTCCTCCTAATTTCAAGGAAATGTATCCCATATCAGACACCATTCGGGATGCTTGGAAGTCGGTCCCTAAGGTGGAGGGAGCTATTTCTACCCTGGCTAAGCGTACAACTATATCTATTGAAGACAGTTGTGCTTTCAAAGACCCTATGGATAAGAAGTTAGAGGGTCTTCTAAAGAAATTATTTATTCATCAGGGTTTCCTTTTACAACCAACAGCTTGCATTGTTCCAGTTACTATTGCAGCAGCCTTTTGGTTTGGTGCTCTAGAAGAGTCTCTGAAGGTTGAGACCCCTTTAGAGGACATTTTAGATAGAATTAGGGCTCTCAATCTAGCTAATTCTTTTATTACAGATGCCGCCTTTCAAATTGCTAAGTTGGCAGCGAAAAATGCAGGATTTGCCATTTTAGCGCGTAGACCTTGGAGTTTGAATTTAGTTCTTAGAGTTCTTCAAGGGGTTCCGTTTGAACCCATGCATTTCATTGATATTAAACTATTATCTTGGAAAGTTTTGTTTTTGGTTGCTATTTCTTCTGCTCGTAGAGTTTCTGAGCTTTCAGCATTACATGTGATTCGCCTTATCTTATCTTTCATTCTGATAAGGTGGTTTTGCGTACCAAACCTGGATTCCTCCTAAGGTTGTTTCAAATAATAAAAATAATAATCAGGAAATTGTTGTTCCTTCCTTGTGTCCTAATCCTTATTCTAAGAAGGAGCGTCTGTTACATAACCTGGACGTGGTCCGTGCCTTGAAGTTTTTACTTGCAGGCGACTAAGGATTTCCGTCAATCATCGTCATTATTCATTGTTTATTCTGGAAAGCGTAGGGGTCAGAAAGCTACGGCTACCTCTCTTTCTTTTTGGCTGAAGAGAATCATCCGCCTGGCATATGAGACTGCTGGACAGCAGCCTCCTGATAGAATTACGGCTCATTATACTAGGGCTGTGGCTTCCACATGGGCTTTTAAAAACGATGTTTCTGTTGAACAGATTTGCAAGGCTGCAACTTGGTTGTCTCTTCATACTTTTTCCAAATTTTACAAATTTGATACTTTTGCTTCTTCTGAGGCTGTTTTTGGGAGAAAAGTTCTTCAAGCAGTGGTGCCTTACGTTTAGGTCTCTATCTTGTCCCTCCCGTTTCATCCGTGTCCTGTAGCTTTGGTATTGTATCCCACAAGTAAGGATGAAATCCATGGACTCGTCGTATCTTATAGAAGAAAAGTAAATTTATGCTTACCTGATAAATTAATTTCTTCTACGATACGACGAGTCCACGGCCCTCCCTGTCATTTTTCAGACAGATTTTAATTATATTTTTTGTAACTTCAGTCACCTCTGCACCTTTTAGCTTTTCCTTTCTCTTCCTAAACCTTCGGTCGAATGACTGGGGGTAGAGGGAAGGGAGGAGCTATATATACAGCTCTGCTGTGGTGCTCTTTGCCACTTCCTGTTAGCAGGAGGTTAATATCCCACAAGTAAGTTTGAAATCCGTGGACTCGTCGTATCGTAGAAGAAATTAATTTATCAGGTAAGCATAAATTTACTTTTTGCCCCCACAATACATACATCAATTTTTTTTTTAAAGCAGCAATCCTTGTCTTTCAAATGAGTGCTCCTTTGTCCACCCGCTGCCAGCTGATTGTCACAACAATGACAAAAACCTCTCATCTTTTTAAGAGGTCTTTATTACCCCTTCACCATAACAAGATATTATAATACCCTGCATTTTAAAGAGTAAGGTTTCCTGATTCAAATAAGGGGATTCATGTCCCTATAGCTATGAAGTGATTGTTATAGGATGACTGATAGCCTGGCAGTAACCTCTTGCCTCAATTATTTGTACTATTGATGTTTGTCTGAACTAATAAAACAAATATAAGTATCAATATGGGAAAACTGTGAGAATGTAAAAATGGGTGATATTTTGTGAAATTTTATATAGGATGACTTTTGTTACAACTATTTTATGTTTTGTTTTATTATTATTTTTTAAATATTTTTTGCTATGCTGAGTGATTTTGGACAGGGATAGGAACATGCATAAACCACCCCTCTGGGAATTCAGTATTTTGTGTAATTTTATATTTGTATAATATTTGTATGGTTAGATATTTTATACCCATTCATTTTCTGTATAAATTGCAAACTGGTGAATAGTAACGTAAATAAACTTTCCAATTTACTTCCATTAACAAAATGTGCACAATATTTTTATATTTACACTTTTTGTGTCATCAGCTCCTACTGAGCATGTGCAAGAATTAAAAGCAAACTATCACTTTGTAAATAAAGTTTAAAGGGACACTCAGATTAAATTAAATTTTCATGATTCAGATACAGCATGTAATTTTAAACAACTTTCCAATTTACTTCAATTAAAAAAAAATGTGCACTGTCTTTTATATTTACAATTTTTGTGTCATCTCCTACTGAGCATGTGCAAGAATTCACAGAATATACGTATATGTATTTGTGATTGGCTGATGGCTGTGAAATAGACATAACTTTGAAATTTGTCACAATAAAATCTACTACTAATTTGAAGTTCGGGCTAAGTGTTATTGCATTGTCTTGTTATCATGCATTTGTTGATTATGCAAATATACTGTATTTACTGGTCCTTTAATATGGTGGCATTTTCTCACAATATTATATATATACATGTGTCCTGTATGTTGAAAGAGGCCAAAATTGGTCTACAAGGGTCAAGAATGTCGAATTAGATCTGAAAATCATAGGTAAGCATCATGTGTGAAAAGTGTTTTCTTATGATTTTGAATACTGCATTTGAATTCATTCAGTGCAGTCTTAGATTTTTGTGTGTGGTCTGGATAGAAAACAAATAATTAGAATGGTGACAAATTTAAAATAACCTGGTGACAAATTTAAGATAGCCTGCATAAGACACAGGGCCATTCTAATGTAGATAGGTTAATGAGAAAAAGCCTTGGGTTTGGATTTGGCTAGTAGACAATCCCCTGTAAACATCTGGCCATAAGATAAAAAAAATAGATATAACCCTGTCCTGGCCTCTTATACCATCTTCGTTGTGGGATTCCCTTGCTTGTAAGCATCCGGTGTTGATAATATGGACTTCTTAAAATAACAAAACATATAAACTTCATTTGCACCAGTATTTTTCTTCATTACAATGATGTCTCTGGTAGAAACAGATGTTAAGTCAGACCCAGTTCGGTTCTAATGCATTATATAATTGCACAAGTAGATCACACAGAGTGTACAAACAAATAGATTGCAGTGCTCTAATATCTGGCACCCCTGCACTGCACCCTCTCAGGCTGTCTGATAACAAATTAACTGCTTTGTAAGTGATTGTATGTATGTAAATTTGTTGCATAGTTTGCTTGATTAGTATAGTGAAACAGGCCAACTATAGGAGTTTATCTCTCAATAGCCACCACAGAGCCATATTTGCTGTTTGTACCATAAACGTATCTACAGTGCACAGTACATGCAGTGTATTTTCTAATTAACAAATAATGCTATACAGTATTCTATTGAAATTGTAGAGCCAGTTTTAATGCATTTTGAAATTAACTTGAGATCTTGATTATTTTACAAGCTTATGGTGCTTGGTATATATTTAATAATTCTCTTTGGTTTGATTTATTGAGCTAAAAATTAAAATGCTTTTTAAAAACAAAAATACATGTAAATTCATTATTTGTTTTGCCTTATTTTCCTGTAATTTAGCACTGAACATTGTGCTCCAATCCCTCCAGAGATGCTGAAGTACATACTTAAGTATGCAGCAATTTGCTTTACCTGGCTAATTGCTAAATAATGATTGCTTAGTTAAAGGGACATAATACGCATATGCTAAATCACTTGAAACTGATGCAGTATAACTGTAAAAAGCTGACAGGAAAATATCACCCGAGCATCTCTATGTAAAAAAGGAAGATATTTTACCTCAAAATGAGCTCACCAGAGTAAGTTCTGTCTAAAAAGTTATACTTCTGCTGCTGTCCAACTGCAGGTAAAAAAATAAATAAAAAAAATAAACAAACAGCAGCCAATCAGCATCAACAGTGCTGAGGTCATGAACATTTTTACTGTGATCTCATGAAATTTCATAGGCCACGTTTGGCAAATGCCTCCAGCGAGCCCAGCACTTGTTTGGTGCGTTCGGGGAACGCTTCCAAGGAGGGGCTGGGCATTCGCCAAATGCTGGGGTGACATCAGTCCCAGTGTTTCCAGCATGCTGGTAATGCTGGGACTTTGCTGAGCCAGCGTCCGAGCTTGTAATCTCTCTATGACGTGGCTTGGAAGCATTTTCCTGGCGCCCCCTAAACAGTCACGTCTTCCCATCGCCACGTCATCCCTCAGGGGATTTACTGGCGCTGGTTCTCTGCGTTTGCTGAACGCGGCCATAGTAAACTTCCTTAAACTGAATAGGGAAATAACATGAGTGTGCCTGAGGCTCACTCCCTTGCAGGTCCCAGGACAGACATATTGATTTGCTGCTTAAAGTCCTTTACAATGGGGTGTAAATACTTAGGACATTTTGAGGTAAAATATCTTTCTTGTTCAGGTGATATTTTCTAGTCGGCTTTTTACAGCTATGCTGCATCACTTTCAAGTGTTTCAACATTTGGGTATCATGGCCCTTTAAGTCTACAGACTTTTGTAAATATTGCCACTAATTTCACATAAGACAAAATAAACTTTTCTGTTTGTGTATCCCAGTGTTCCTCTAAACTAAAACTCCAGCAAAGTCTGCTATCAAAATGGTATTTTGAAAATCTATAAAAACATTTACTTTTTTGCAAATCTTTACAATACTTGTACCATGTATGTACAAAAAGTGAATACATGCATTGCTTTTTTATGACTCACACATTCGGCACTCTTCTTGTGAATCAATAACCAAACATGACAAAGTTTTGGGTACAAAAGGCCGCAGCCCACATTTATTAAACAAACAAGTGTTTACAAATAACACAACCACCTAACCAATGTGGTTACAAAAAACTCTGGGGTGCTGTCCATCATCCACCACACGTGCCTTCCACTGGCTGTTGCCAGGCACGCCCCCTTTTCTTAAACTCTCCCCATCGTCCGATGAGGTACCATTACCACATAAAACTCGCCTGATAAGGCCAGCACCCGCCCTTAGCTGCGACTTCCAAATTCTTAAAACAGGGAGGGAGGGAGGGAGGGAGCTTTTCCCGCTTCACAAGGGAACTGATGCTGGCTTCCGCCTCACAACCCTCAATATTTATACTCTCTCCTCCTCCTCAAAATTCTGCCTAGCAACCCACTGCTATTGGCCTGTAGTGTGGTCACATGCCCCTGCTCTCAATTCATTCCTTCCGGGGCTTCTTTGACTCACACATTCGGCACTCTTCTTGTGAATCAATAACCAAACATGACAAAGTTTTGGGTACAAAAGGCCGCAGCCCGCATTTATTAAACAAACAAGTGTTTACAAATAACACAACCACCTAACCAATGTGGTTACAAAAAACTCTGGGGTGCTGTCCATCATCCACCACATGTGCCTTCCACTGGCTGTTGCCAGGCACGCCCCCTTTTCTTAAACTCTCCCCATCGTCCGATGAGGTACCATTACCACATAAAACTCGCCTGATAAGGCCAGCACCCGCCACAGACCGACCTACCGTCGGACACCGCCCAACCGGGCTAAGGCCTTCTGTACCCCTTCTTTTAGGTTAAAATTAAATAAGTGCAACCCCACTTCATTGAGATGCACCCCATCCTTAATAAAAAAGCATCTGCCTGATTCCCCTTCAAATTCAACATGGCGAATGCCAAAACCCCCCAACTGAGCAACAAAACCTGATAGAGTCCTGTTAACCTTTCTTCTGGATAAATCCAGCCTCCTGACATCCCAAGCTGAGCGCCATTCCAACCTTGTCTCAATTTCTGACCACACAATTAACACCTTCGGGAACAAAACCTTCAACCTACGCATGCCACCCTTCAACTGGTCAATCAAATCTTTTTGAGCCATAAACCCTAAGTCATTTCCTCCAGCGTGTAACACCAAAATGTCAGGAGGCTTGTACAGCCTGGCAAACTTACTCACTGTACTCACCACCCCTTCCCATTTGAGACCTCTTACCCCAAACCACTTTACCCCAACCTGTTCCTGAGGAAGACCCAACTGGATTCCCCCTTCCTTTGTTGCTGCAGCTTTTCTCGCCCAGTAAATGAAAGAATGTCCAACTATCCAACACTGAACTGGACCTGTTAAGAAAAACAAAACTATACTATCATGTTAGGACGAACATAACGTTTAAAACACCCCGACTTCCACCTTCCCACCTTTTTCACAACTTCCTCACTCAAACCCAATTCATGCGCCTCAGTTGCCGCGCCTATTCTAAACGAATGGCCTCCAAAGTCTTTTGGGTCCACCCCAGCCACGGACAAAGCCCTTTTAAGTACCGCCCCAAACTGATATTTTGACAATGCTCCTCCATCCTCGTGTCTCAAAAGAGGGCCCTCACCACTAGGCCTGATCCTAAGATAATCCACCAGTGAACCTACCGGGCAACAAACACCCCCGATAGCAAATAACTTGATTAAGCGGCCCATACCCTCCTGATCTGTCTTAGATTTTCTAAGCCAAATGGACACTTCCTCCCTTGATATCACCACATCACTAAACCCGATACCGCCATTGTCCTTTCTATTAGCCCCAACCAATTCCAACACTCTAAAAGCCCCGAAAAAGGCTAAAACAAAAGCCACCCGGAACAAATAATACTCAAACTTAGAATTGCACACCTCCTCCAAAACCCCAACTACCTTTAATAATAAACCAAATACAAGTGGACGTCTTTTGTCCCCCCTAGTTCCACCTCTACAAACACCTCTCACTGCCAATTTTACCCAAAACTCCTTTGTTAAATTGACCCATCCCATCAGCTTAAACAGAAAGGCTAACGCCGCCACCTGACGATTCACCATGGATTTTGACATCTTCGCCTCTTTCCATTCCTGCACCCAATCAACCAAGTACCACACCCAATCCTCTTTTGACAGCCTGATCCCATCCCTGTGCAGTCTACAAAACCACCGTTTCCATACTGGCACGTAAGCTCTTAACGTACTCTGGGCTAAAGCCCCTCTCGCCAATTTCAATCCTTTAAGAAGTCCATCTGCCACAAAGCCCTTGGGCATTCTTCCCCATCCAACTTCGCCTCCGGGGCTGCTTCCCGAAACTTCTGCCACTGCAACCGGGAAAGAGAGTCAGCAATCACATTTTGCTTCCCGGGTACATGCACCGCCCGAAAAAACACATTCCCCCTCAAGCATTCCAGGACAAACACTCGGAGAAGCCGAATCACCGGCCTCGACTTCGCTGTCAACTTATTAATCGCAAATACCACTCCCAGATTGTCAGAGTGGAAAGTCACCTTCCTATCCCTCAGCTCACCATTCCAAACCATCACAGCCACCACCAACGGAAGCAATTCTAGAAACACCAAGTTCTTGGTTAAACCTTGTTCCTTCCATTCCTCAGGCCATGTATCCACGCACCATCTGCCATCAAAATATGCCCCAAAGCCATGTGCTCCTGAAGCATCTGTGTATAGGTGCAACATCTCATCAGATACCGGCCCCTCCTGAATGAGCGACCGCCCATTGAACTCCTCCAGAAAAATCAACCACACTCTTAGATCCTCCTTCAATTCCTTTGAAAGCCGGATCCTGTGGTGTGGTTCCTTCACCCCAACCGTAGCCAATGCCAGGCGCCTTCCAAAAACCCTTCCAACTGGGATCACCCGACAGGCAAAATTAAGCTTGCCCAGTAGCGATTGCACTTCTCGCAACGACACTTTCCCCTTCCCAAGCATCCCAGTTATGACCTTTCTCAGATCTACCACCTTTTCCCAAGGTAACGAGCACTCCATCAAGACTGAGTCAATCTGGATCCCCAGAAAACTCAACTTAGTCACCTGCCCTTCCGTCTTTCCTGGTGCAATCGGAATCCCAAATTGCTCAGCCACTTCAACAAATGTTTTCAACAACATTTCACAAACTCCAGAACCAGCTTCCCCCACAAACAGGTAATCATCCAAATAATGGACCATCGATGACCTGCCCGCCTTTTTCTTCACCACCCATTCCACAAATGTACTAAATTTTTCGAAATATGCACAGGATATGGAGCATCCCATGGGTAAACACAGATCAACGAAAAATTCCCCTTGAAATTGGCAACCCAATAAATGATGACACACCGGATGGACTGGTAAAAGCCGAAAGGCTGCCTCCACATCCACCTTTGCCAACTATGCTCCAATCCCCGCTCTCCTGACCACACTCACAGCCTTATCAAATGAAACGTAACGTACTGCCGTCAAAGACGGGTCAATCCCATCGTTAACAGACGCGCCCTTAGGATGAGACAGGTGGTGAATCATTCTAAATTGTCCCTCCGTCTTCTTTGGGACCACCCCAAGTGGGGACACCCTCAAATTCGGGAATGGAGGGTCCTTGAAGGGGCCCGCCATTCTCCCCAGTGCCACCTCCTTTTCCAACTTAACTTGAACCACCTCTGGGAATTGCTCAGCCGATTTTAAATTCTCAGGAACTCCCGATCCCTTTGAACCCTCGAACGGGATACGAAATCCAGAACTGAAGCCCGTCAGTAACAGCTTCGCATCCCCCGCTCTACCCTTTGTCTTACCGTATTGTCTTAGCCACGGGGGCATCTCTCTAACCTTAACCGGGGTCCGAGCCCGTAGCAGCACCCTCACCTCCTTTTCCATTCCCTTTTCCTTTCCGGAAACATTTTGCCCCAGAGTGCGCACCTCCGCATCCTGAGCACTCGTGCTTGTATTTGCACGCCCCTCCGAACCTACACACCCCTTCATTAAACTGGAAGCAGAGGCCTTTTTTAATTGCCACCGATGTGGCCCCCATGGACGTTCCACTAGCCCCCGTTCCTCCACTCCGAAAGGACTGCCCCCTCAAAGGAGTCATTAACTCCAACCACACCCCCATCTCCCTGTCGTCCCACCGCATCTCTGGTCGTACCGCCAGCCTCTGGCGGAACTGTTCATTGTACCGCCACCAGGCAAGACCCCCATATGTCCTCTGAGCCCCTGATATTTCATCAAAATAGCAAAACATAGTCGAGCTCTGCTCGGGGAATTTCTCCCCGATCACGCTGGCTAATATGCAAAAGGCCCTCGTCCAGTTTGAAAAAGTTTTAGGTAATTTCCTCCACTTTTTCTTTCTCTCCTCCTCTTCCTTTTTGCCCTGTTCCCCTTTTGGATCTTCCTTTATCTCAATAAAGTGGTCCAACGGCAACAATGAAAAGATCTCTACAAACTCTCGTTTCCATATCTTTTCTTTAACCTCTTTACTCAGATGGATCCCAAGTGGTCCCACCGAGCACAAGCAAGGCGTACGCAAGGCTTGATCCGCCACAATTAACACTTCACCGCTTGTAACCGGCACCGACCCTCCTTTATCTACCCCACTCCCCGAAGGGGTTCCAACCACCGGTACACTAACCTCCTTCACTGCCGGTACCCATGCTCTCGCTGCTGTCCCCACATCACCCCCAACTTTCCTTTTGTCTTCTAATTGAGCCACCAGCTCCTTCAGACCTTTCATCACTGTCTCATACACTCCCCCCGACTCTTCTTTTTCTTTCCCCCCCTGCAGGGAACCCGCCGTCTCACCTGGCGGCCTTGACACAGGCTCCTGCACCACTATTGTATCCTCTCTTCTCCTTTCCGCCCTGTCACCTGCAGATCTTCTCCCCCTATCATCAATGTTATAAGACATAGAGATTTCCCTCCTACGTGTATGTTCTCGATCTCTATCCCGCCTGCCCCATGTGGGGGACGTATGCCTTTCCCGCTCCCTGTAGTCTATCCTTGGCGTCCGAGATCTCTCCCTCCGCCGTGCCCCTCTGCTCCTGCTCCTGTCCCTTCTGCTCTGTCCACCTGAACCTCCTCCTGATCTCTGTGGAGAATGATTAACATGATGTCTCTGCCTCCTAGTGTCTTCCTTCTCTCTTCCCCTGCCCCTCTCTCGTTCTTCCCTCATTCCCCCAATTTGTCCCTCACTCTGAGTTACTTTTCCCCCCCCAGGCACCAGAGAATTGAGCAGCTGCATTAAAGTAGCCATCTCTCCTACCTGTGCCGAACTCTCCGGTTCCGTCTGCTGTCCCAATTGCAATTCTTCACCAGCGAAGTCACTGTAAGATTCATTCATCCACAGGACGTCCTCCTCCAGCTCCTGCAATGAAGACTGCACTGCAGGCAACCCCGGCCTTTCCACCGGGACGCCGTCAGACTCCTCCGGTTCTGAAACACAATCATTAACTTCCAAATTATTCCTTTTCTCAGTCCTTTTACCCCCACTCCTGTTCTCCCTGCCCCTCTCTGTCTCTGTACCCCTATTCTCCCCATCCCCCCTACCCCCTGTAACCCTATCCCTTTCCCTTATATCCTGTACCAAAACCTCAACGGCCTCTCCAATCCCACTTGATATTCCCCCTGCACTATGCCTGCCAGCCCTGTTCGCCTCAGCTCCCCTTTTTCCACCTACCTCTTTTCCCTTTTTTCCTCTCCCCTTAGCTTGCCCCTTCCCAATACCTCCTCTTCCCCTGCCCAAACAACGTCCACTATTCTCCCTTATGTTCCCTCCAATTCCTCCGCTGCCACTCGCAGCACCTACAGTTTCCTTATCCCTCCCCTCACTGCTCCCTAAGTTTACACCTGTTCCTCCAACACCCCTACCGCTTCTCTCATTCCCACTCATCCCCTCCCCCCCTCTCCTTCTATTCACACTAGCCCCCTCAAAGACCGAGCCACCCCCCCCCTCTCAGCCCCCTGTTTACTTATACCGCTCCTGGCGACTGCCACCGCACCCTCCCTGCTCCCCGAACAAACCTCATGCGTCACCATTACTCCCCCCTCCCCGCTGCCTACGCTCGTCCCCAGCAACCTAGGCCTCAGTGTTCCCCTCCTACTCTCTGCTGACACTGGAGAGGTGCGCAGCTCCTCCATAGCCCTTCTCTTGCCTCCCGACTTTCCGCTACCTCCACCTCTGGCAGTATCAGGCCTCCCTTGACCCAAAGCTCCCCTCCTGTCATCCGGACTAAGCCGCACCGGCGGCTTCGTCCGCCTCACCGGCCGACCGCACCGCTCTTGACCTGATGTTCCTGCTGGCTCGACTGTCGACGACCCTGCACCGGAACCGCTGTCCTCTGAAAAGAGCCTCTGCTGGAGCCAGGTAACACCCTTTTCCGCTACCAAGGTCCTTACCTGTTCCAGCAAAAGGCTCACGCTCTCCATTCTGCCTGTCAGCTTTTCCCACTTCACAAGGGAACTGATGCTGGCTTCCGCCTCACAACCCTCAATATTTATACTCGCTCCTCCTCCTCAAAATTCTGCCTAGCAACCCACTGCTATTGGCCTGTAGTGTGGTCACATGCCCCTGCTCTCAATTCATTCCTTCCGGGGCTTCTTCTACCACAGTAACTAATGTTAGCACTTTATAATAAGTTAGGGAACAGCAATGAATGAACATAATATGCAATATGGTTCATGTATAAATTACAAGCTTGAATTTATAGTATAACAGAAACATCACTTTTTTGCATTGTTGTTATAACCTCAAAGAACAAGAAATACAGACAAATTCTGAAGAGACTGAACTCATCCACTGCAGGAGTTACAATAATGTCTTCAGCTTTTTCGTTTTCCTTTTAATTTGTTCTGCTTCTGGAAATTATATTGGGCTGTTTTTTAATCAAATTATGCCATTAATGATTGAATTAAGAGGGAAATAACGTCAGCCTGTCAAATTGGCTGCCTACACATCTGTATTTTAAGGAGCACGTCAGAAAGCAAAAAGATTAATTCCTGTACAGAATCCCACTATAATATCTGAATACTGACTAAAATCATATTTTATAGCACAGGATACTTTTCTTTAAAAAAAATAATATATGACTTCCATTTTGACATTTCTTCCTAAAAAAAAAGTGATGGGAAATCAAAATAAGCTTTGTGGCACATGTATTTTTTTTATAATTAGAACTTAGGATATTTTCAGGAGAAAAAAAACATATGCAGTGCATTAGAATTATAATGATTGTTATGCTAGAGTGATATTGTTTAGGACTGCTAATGTGCATATAAATGAGTTAAAAGGACATTAACCTTTTCACTACCTGGACTTCAGAGAAAAACTTGCCCAAAATACCGGAGAATCTTTAGCATTTTTGCTATCACTCCATTTGAACAGAAATAAAGCCTTTTTTTTATTTACTTGTCAAAGCAATATATTTTTTAAGTAGACAACCCAAGGTATTGACCTAGACCAATTTTGGTATATTTCATGCCACCATTTTACCGCCAAATGCGATCAAATAACATTTATTTTTTCACAAACTGCTATTCTCACTATAATTATTTACATACTGCTTGTGCAATAATGGCACAAATGGTTGTAAAAGTTTCTCTGGGATCCCCTTTGTTCAGAAATAGCAGACATATATGGCTTTGCCATTGCTTTTGGGTAATTAGAAGGCCGCCAATTGCAGCTGTTCACCAAACTTCTAGTATTCCCAGCAGTGAAGGGGTTAATTAGGTAGCTCAAAAGTTTAATTTTAGCTTTAGTGTAGTGATAACCCTCCCACCTGACACTTCCCAACCGCTGATCCCTCCCAGACAGCTCTCGTCCCTCCCACAACCCCCACTGGTCACCCCAATCTTAGTTACTGGCAGTCTGCCAGTATAAAAATATAAGGGGCTTTTTTTTTTTTTATTCTTTTTTATTGAAGAAGCATAGGTACTGATAAACACATGTATACATACGAAGAATAGAGCCATCAAAATGTTACAATCAAGATTCTGAAACAGACGTTATGTTTTAAATGTCCATATGTTAGCAAGTGTATAGCAAATAAAGAATAAAGAATTGTTGTAGCAGAGGTTATTTATGAGTATACATGGTCTAGATTTAAAGGGACACTGTATCCAAATTTTATCTTCTGTGATTCAGATAGAGCATGCAATTTTAATCAACTTTCAAATGTACTCCTATTATCAAATTTTCTTCATTCTCTTGGTATGTTTATTTGAAAAGCAAGAATTTAAGATTAGATGCCGGCCCATTTTTGTTGAACAACCTGGGTTGTCCTTGCTGATTGGGCAGCACCAATAAACAATTGCTGTCCATGGTTCTGAACCACACATTTGCTGGCCCTCAGCTTAGATGCCTTCTTTTTAAAATAAAGATATCAAGAGAACGACGAAAAATTGATAATAGAAGTAAATTAGAAAGTTGCTTAAAATTGCATGCTCTATCTGAATCACAAAAGAAAAAATTTGAGTACAGTGTCCCTTTAAGCCGTTAATACTATGCAAAAGAAGTCCAAATATTGAGAGAGACACGAGGGCCTATAGAGGTATCATTGTGTGCGGCACCTATGCCTCTAATTTTTTAAAATTAAACAAAACTAAACTAAACAAAACACTAAACTATACAAAAACAAAACAACCAAATGCGAACAAGCTAATATCACATTATTACTTGCAATGGCTATCTAGTGAATGTTTAAATTCCTATGATATAAATAAATGATTGTAATTCAGCTAACACCTGTATCTAAACTTAAAGATTCAATAAAAGTTTAACCAAAAGGGGTAATAAGGTACAGAAACAAAACATGATAGATATAGGGATATGTAGAATTGACTCTGAACCCAGTATACTGAGCTGAGTTGCGGTGCTAACACTTTCTGTAAGGTTTTAAGTATGTGGATGGACTTGTAGAAGTATATTTATTTTAAGCCTGGAAGTAGTAAGCTTAGTTGGATCCATGGTAAAGCAGTCGCGATGCAATCTTTTATAGGTGCGACACCTGAACTGTTTCTGCTAATTGATTTCCATAAGTTAAAAAACAAACATATACGGCTAGATTTAGAGTCTGGCGTTGGCCGTCAAAACCAGCGTTAGAGGCTCCTAATGCTGGTTTTGGGCTACCGCTGGTATTTAGAGTCAGTCAGGAAAGGGTCTAACGCTCACTTTCCAGCCGCAACTTTTCCATACCGCAGATCCCCCTACGCCATTTGCGTATCCTATCTTTTCAATGGGATCTTTCTAATGCTGGTATTTAGAGTCTTGGCTGAAGTGAGCGTTAGAAATCTAACGAATAGTATGCATTGGAAGCGGCCAAAATTGAACATATTTTAGATATCCCAGTATGTCAAGCATAGAGCGATGTGGCTGAGAGTAACTAATAGCTTTGAGTTTGATAAAAAGCCCAATGAAAATTAAAACTTGCAATGGCCATTTAGTAAATGTCTAAATTCCTATGATATAAATAAATGATTGCGATTCAGCTAACACCTGTATATAAACGTGAAGATTTAGTAAAGGTTTAACCCAAAGGAGTAGTAGGATTCAGAAACAAAACATGATAGATATAGGGATGTGTAGAGTTGACTCTGAACCCAATATACTGAGCTAAGTTGCAATGCAAACACTTTATCTGTAAGACTTTGAGTATGTGGATGGACTTGTATAAGTATATTTATGTTAAGCCTGGATGTAGTAAGCTTAGTTGGATCCCTAGGGAAGTAGTCGCGATGCAATCTTTTATAGGAGCGGTGTGTCAAGCCTAGAAAACCCTTGTGGGAATTAATATTATTAAATATAGTTATGCGTTCAATTCTGAAACAAGTTGCCAAACTTGGCCTGTTCCCAAACATGTCCGTAAACAAGTATAAGCAAAATTACATCATTACATTTGAACTATTTCTGCTAATTAATTTCCACAAGTTGAAAAACAAACATATAGTATGCATTGGAAGCGGCCAAAATTTAACATATTTTAGATATCCCAGTATATCAAACATAGATAGATCTGGCTGAGAATGACTAATAGCTTTGAGTTTGATAAAACACCCAATAAAAATGAAGAATAAATAAATAAAAATAATAACAAACAAGGAAAAAGAGGACAACAACATAAACTGTCTAACCTATTTACAATGAAGATTGATCCATGTGGGGATCAGCGTTTAACACAACTCAACATTGTGCATTGTCCAGTGTGATGTAGCCGGATAGCCTGTTAGTCCAAACACATAGGAGTCAAGGTCCTCTCACTCTAGCCGACACCTACTTTGCCCAAGGCCAACGATCGACCACACAGGTTCGACAACCATCTAGGATGAAATACGGGGCAGTGTGGAAAGTGCAGCTCCCCTGACAGAAAGGGCTGTGAGCGCTGAAGGGGGTGTTCAGATGCGTTCTCCCCTGTTGCATTTGCAGGCAGGCATAGTAAGATTAGCTTATTGTGCTGTTGCTCCAAGTGATGATCCTGCAGCAGGTCAGCGAGGCAGGCCAGTAGTGAGTCAAGACTGCTCCTTTTCTTAAACATGTTTGGCATGCGAGTAGTGTCGGGCGCTGTTTTGCAGGAGGGTTCGGTCGCCGTTGACACTTCCATACAGTTTGATGACGCATTAACGTTGCTTGGACTCCTGACCTCCAAAATGGGGTTCACTGCTTGTACTAAGAATGACATCATAGTGGATGAGTCAAACCCTCCATTATATAATGTGCCGGAGCAAATAACACTTGGATTATCAGTCACAGTGGACCTTTGCAAGCGAGTGGGTAGTGAGTTTCTCAGGTCTCATGCTGAAGAGCCGATTTGCAGGTTTGCCGTTTTTTTGGTGGGGTAGGACCTTCCAGCGGCTCGAACCATTTCATGCAGTCTCTCATAGCTGTGGGATAAACGATCAATTGCGGGCATAAAAACTGCACGTATCTGTGCGGCACTGATACACTCTGATTTCATTGTTTGAAGATCAGTAGGCGGGAAGTCAACATATACAAAGTCCCTTGTGGGTTCTATTTTAGTAAAATGCCTTCCGGGGTAGAAGAGAATAGATTTCTTCTATCTGCTTAAGGTTCCCGGACAACTTATGTGTCAAGGGAGATACAGATGGCTTAGAATGATGGTGATCTGGTAAAGATTAAAAGAGGATTTCTTCAGAGCAACAGAAGCTTGTGGCCATCTTCTAGATCTACCCACCGGAAGTCTTTTTTTTTTATTTTTTTATTTTGATATTTTCTGCATCAACCTCCCTGATCCCCCCAAACAGCTCTCTAAACCTCCCCCCACTAACTATTAGTCGCCATCTTAGGTACTGGCAGCTGGTTGCCAGTACCTATAAACCATTTTTTTTCTTTTTTTTTATTATTTATTTTATTATTTTCTGTAGCGTAGTATCCCAACCCACCTCCCCCCACATGCCTTTTTCTGTAGTGTAGCTGCCAAATCCCTCCCTGTCCATGTAATTTAACAGCTGAGACTGCTGGAGCTTCCTGAAGCTAAGACGTATATACTGTACACGTCTTATTGGGTGAAACGGAGTGTTTAAAGGGACATAAAACCCCAAATTGTTCTTTCATGATGCAGGCAGAGCATACAATTTTAAATAACTTTCCAATTTACTGCTACTATCTAATTTGTTTCAATCTCTTTGTATCCATTGTTGAAAAGCGTACCTGGGTAGACTCTAGAGCAGCAATGCACTACTGGGAGCTAGCGCTGTTTGGTGGCTGCACTTATATGCATCCTTTCATTGGCTCACCAGATGTTTTCAGATAGCTCCAGGTAGTGTATTGATGCTTCTTTAATAAAGGATACAAAGAGAATGAAGAAAAGTTGACAACAGAAGTAAACTGGAAAGTTGTTTAAAATTGCATACTCTATTTGAAATATGAAAGAATGAAATAACATTTGTGGATTATATGTAAATTTAAAACCATTTCACTTATCCATAATATATATTGTTAATTAAGAAGCTCTTTGCAATAGATCTGCATACAAAATACATTAGTTTACAGCCTTTAAATCTGACCTTTGTTATCAAAAGATGTACTCTGTTGCAGCACAGGGATACTCTTCTTGAAAGGCTTCTGTGGTGTTTTTTTTTATCTTAACACCTTTGCTGGTGTCACTTAGCGAAAAATATAAATTAGATTGAGTTTATCCACTGCAAATGGGTTAAACACATAGCTAAAGCCAGCTACTGGGAGAGAATATATCTGATGAGCCAATGTCAAGAGGCTTATGTGTGTAGCCACCAATCACCAGCTATGTTTTTCAACAAAGGACACGCAGAGAAAAAAAGTAAATTTGAAAATAGAAGTGTTTCATATTCTTTTAAATTATTTACATTTAAAGTATCAAGGACATATTCCATTAATAACTTAAATTATAAAGTTGTTCCTAGGATTAAATATTTACTAATATCAGTAAATACAAAAGTCATTGTTAAAGTATAAATTAATCATACATGGCTATTTTAAATAGGTTGATGAAAAAGCTTTAAAGTTTATTTTTATACTTTATATTTATCCCCCACAATCTTCTGCCCTCAAATCAACATGGTGCAGCTTTTTACAAGGGGGCTAATGACAAACTTACAGAACATCCTATTGAAATCTATAGTAGTGCAGTAAGTGGGGGGCAACTGTTCAACTCAAGTGCTTTGTCTGCACCTTAGCTGCACTTGACATTAATAGTTGCAGAATGAGTGCACTGCTACAGATTTCAATACAGCGTGAGTTTTGCTTGTCATTGGCTGCACCACCAGCTTTCTGAAAAAGAAAGGAAAAAAAAAAAAAAAACACCATGTTTTTTGTATCAGAGTGATGATTGTGGGAGCTTTTAAACAATATTTTGATCATAAATATTTAAATGAGCTATATATGCTTAAAGGGGCATTAAACAATTTGAGATGATAATATAAAACGATAAATCGGATATATATATAATAAGTGTTTTTGTAAATTATAAATATGAGATTGAGTCATTAATGGAATATTGGAACGATTGACTGGCTCAAAAATTTTTTTTTAAAGTGTGCAGACCATATATGGATATGGATATATACTGTGTATATATATATATATATATATATATATATATATATATATATATATATATACACCGGCCACTTTATTAGTTACACCTGTTCAATTGCTTGGTAACACAAATTTCTAATCAGCCAATCACATGGCAGCAACTCAATGCATTTAGGCATCTAGACGTGGTGAAGACGACTTGCTGACGTTCAAACCGAGCATCAGAATGGGGAAAAAGAGGGAATTTAAGTGACTTTGAACGTGGCATTGTGTTGGTGCCAGACGGGCTGGTCTGAGTATTTTAAAAACTGCTGATCTACTAGTATATTCATGCACAACCATCTCTAGGGTTTACAGAGAATGGTCCGAACAAGAGAAAATATCCAGTGAGCGGCAGTTGTGTGGACGAAAATACCTTGTTGATGTCAGCGGTCAGAGGAGAATGGGCAGACTGGTTTGAGATTAATATAAAGGCAACAGTAACTCAAACAACCACTCGTTACAACCAAGGTATGCAGAATACCATCTCTGAACACACAACATGTTAAACCTTGAAGCAGATGGGCTACAGCAGCAGAAGACCACACCGGGTGCCACTCCTGTCAGCTAAGCACAGGAAACGGAGGCTAAAATTCGCACAGGCTCACCAAAATTGGACAATAAAAGATTGGAAAAATGTTGCCTGGTGTGAGTCTTGATTTTAGCTGCGACATTCAGATGGTAGGGTCAGAATTTGGTGTAAACAACACTTGTATTAATGGTTCAGACTGGTGGTGGTGATGTAATAGTGTGGGGGATATTTTCTATTTTCTTGGCACACTTTGGGCCCCTTAGTACCACTTGAGCATCGTTTAAATGCCCCACCCTACCTGAGAATTGTTGCTGACCATGTCCATCTGTTTATGACTGCAGTGTACCCATCTTCTACTTCTTTGTCCTTTTGGTTGAGGAGCTTGATTCGCTTGGCCTATGAGACAGCGGGACATAAGCCTCCTCAGAGGATCACGGCTCATTCAACTAGAGCTGTGGCTTCGTCGTGGGCCTTCAAGAATGAGGCCTCTATGTATCAGATTTGTAAGGCGGCTACTTGGTCCTCCTTACAATAGTCCTGATTCTATTGTGTACTTAAGGGCTTGTGCCCTATTAGGTGTAAGAGAAGTGGGTACCCATCAATATTAAATAGTGTGTTTTCTCTTTTACACACATTTATATATATTTTTTTAAACTTTTTTCTTTTTCTATTTTTGATAAGTAGATGGCTTAATACCATCCACTGTTATATATAGGAATTCACCTAATGATGGATACTTCCAGCAGGATAATGCACCATGTCACAAAGCTCAAATAATCTCACACTGGTTTCTTGAACATGACAATGAGTTCACTGTACAATGACCTCAACAGTCACCAGATCTTAATCCAATAGATCACCTTTTAGATGTGGTGGAACGGGAGATTCGTATCATGGATGTGCAGTGGACAAATCTGCAGCAACTGCATGATACTATCATGTCAATATGGACCAAAATATCTGAGGAATGTTTCCAACACCTTGTTGGATCTTTGCCACGAAGAATTAAGAAGGCAAAAGGGGGTCTAATCTGGTATTAGCAAGGTATACCTAATAAATAAATATATATATATATATATATATATATATATATATATATATGTTCCAGTATAAGATGTGCACTCCTGAAATTCAACTTAGGTAGCATATACCAGGATGCTAGGTCAAAATAGTAAATACAGCATCCTCATCACGACAGCACTCACTGGATTTGAGTATAAAACGTAACTTTTATTTTCCAAATTCCATTAAAAAAGATCCATGACGTTTTGATGCCTAACTGGCATCTTTATCAAATGGCTTAAGTTCATGTTGTGGACATATCAAAACTTAATATCCATAATATAATATCTGCACTATACTTTTATTATTTATTTTGTCCCCTTTTCCTGTAATTCCATTCTGAAATTGTAAGTGTTTTAGTTCCTGTTAGAAATAGAAGTGCAGAACACTCTTATATTCCACACAGCCATTGACTGCACACTCTAGTGACCTATTTATAACTGTCCCTAATTGGCCACTGCAGAGAAGGTAACCTAAGTTACAACATGGCAGCTCTCATTGTTTTATAGACATTAAAACTTTACACTTATTTTGTCAATATTTATGCAGCTAATGAAACTGTAAAAAATACATCTACATGTTGATCTCAGACTAATCTTTTCTTTAAATTCATTATTCTATCTAGCATTTATTTAGTGCTTAATGTCCCTTTAACTTGTGGGGTAATCCAATTATTAAACTTGCTTAATTTTCTTGGTATCTTTTATTGAAGGAGCAGCAATGATCTATTGGGACATTAATAAACACATCAGGTGAGCTAAAGTGCCATATACAGTCATACTTCGTTTTTTATATTTTGCTTCATTGTGCTTCGCAGATGTTGCTCTTTCTCTTGTAAGGTGTATCCAGTCCACGGATCATCCATTACTTGTGGGATATTCTCCTTCCCAACAGGAAGTTGCAAGAGGATCACCCACAGCAGAGCTGCTATATAGCTCCTCCCCTAACTGCCATATCCAGTCATTCTCTTGCAACTCTCAACAAGCATGGAGGTAGTAAGAGGAAAGTGGTGAAATGTAGCTGTTATCTTGCTTCAATCAAAAGTTTGTTATTTTTAAATGGTACCGGAGTTGTACTATTTTGTCCCAGGCAGAAAAATAGAAGAATCTGCCTGTGATTTCTATGATCTTAGCAGGTTGTAACTAAGATCCATTGCTGTTCTCACACATTACTGAAGAGAGAGGTAACTTCAGCGGGGGAATGGCGTGCAGGTTATCCTGCTATGAGGTATGTGCAGTTAAGATTTTTTCTAGAAGATGTGAATGCTAGAAAATGCTGCTGATACCAAATTTGTGTAAGGTAAGCCTGAATACAGTGATTTAATAGCGACTGGTATCATGCTTACTTTCTGAGGTAATACTCTTTTATATTTACAATATAAAACGTTTGCTGGCATGTTTAAACGTTTTTATATATACTTTGGTGATAAAACTTTATTGGGGCCTAGTTTTTTTCCACATGGCTGGCTTAAATTTGCCTAGAAACAGTTTAATGAGGCTTCTGTTGAACAGATTTGCAAGGCGGCGACTTGGTCTTCGCTTCATACTTTTTCAAAATTCTACAAATTTGATACTTTTGCTTCTTTGGAGGCTATTTTTGGGAGAAAGGTTTTATAGGCAGTGGTACCTTCCGTTTAAGTACCTGCCTTGTCCCTCCCTTCATCCGTGTACTTTAGCTTTGGTATTTGTATCCCACAAGTAATGGATGATCCGTCGACTGGATACACCTTACAAGAGAAAACATAATTTATGCTTACCTGATAAATGTATTTCTCTTGTGGTGTATCCAGTCCACGGCCCGCCCTGTCATTTTAAGGCAGGTATTTTTTAATTTTAAATTACAGTCACCACTGCACCCTATGGTTTCTCCTTTCTCTGCTTGTTTTCGGTCAAATGACTGGATATGGCAGTTAGGGGAGGAGCTATATAGCAGCTCTGCTGTGGGTGATCCTCTTGCAACTTCCTGTTGGGAAGGAGAATATCCCACAAGTAATGGATGATCCGTGGACTGGATACACCACAAGAGAAATAAATTTATCAGGTAAGCATAAATTATGTTTTTTACAAATTGAAAGTTTGTGACAAGTGACAACCCTGTGTTGAGCAAGTTTGTTGGCACTATTTTTCCAATATATATATATACATACAAACACATAAATACACATATATACATACAAACACATAAATACACATATATACATACAAACGCATAAATACACATATATACATACAAACACATAAATACACATATATACATACAAACGCATAAATACACATATATACATAAAAACGCATAAATACACATATATATATATATACAAACGCATAAATACACATATATACATACAAACACATAAATACACATATATACATACAAACGCATAAATACACATATATACATACAAACACATAAATACACATATATACATACAAACACATAAATACACATATATACATACAAACGCATAAATACACATATATACATACAAACACATAAATACACGTATATACACAGTCACCTATATATACACACTGACAGCAAAAAGATTGACTTACTAAAGGCTTAGATGATGCTTAGCATTTTTTTTTTAGAGATAATGCTCTAGCACACCTAATAGACTATAGTATAGTGTGCACTGGGAAACAAGAAAAATTGTGTGATTTACTTTATTGCTATATCCGCTTTATTACGGTGGTCTGGAACTGAACCCACAATATCTCTGAGGTACGCCTGTATGCGCATCAGCAATCAGCAGTTAGCTCACTAATAATTTTGAATTTACTATCGCTTTTAAGTTTACTGTCACTTTAATGTAAATATGAACATATTAGATGGGTGAATGATTTTCTATATGTCGTCAGAATAAAAAATAATTGTAGTTTTTTAGCTAATTATTTCTAGACATGCGCATTTGGCAGTTTTGTGTAATCCAGTGTGTTCCTCTTTTACACGAAGAAATCCAGCCCTAAAAGAGCCAAACGCTGTGATCGCCTTCTTCCTTATTCAGCAGTTAATGAAACTACTGAATGCACTTGTCTAATTATTTCATAGGCTTTAAAATGGACTATTTGCTGAATTTAGTTGTATAGGTTTTAAAAAGTGAGTTTGCAAACACATTTAACTAGTTAGAATAAAACTTGCAATTGAAAACCATACTAGTCTGTTGTGTATTTGATCACAGATCCATTGTTTTTTTATGGAAATACAAAACAAAGTACCATCAGGAAATAGGGAAAATTCAGCAATCGGTAACTAAATTTATTTGAAATTCATCAGAGATAGCAGTTGGTACCATGATGCGCCTTTCTAAAATAGGAACTTGATCCAAATTTTTAGTTTCTGAGAGGAAAATTATTGAACCTTTTAAAATGTAAATTTATTATAAAAGGAAAGTGACATTATTGTCTGCATGTACAGTAAATGTTCTTTCTCTTACTTGGTGTATCCAGTCCACGGATTCATCCTTGTGGGATATTCTCAATCCCTACAGGAAGTGGCAAAGAGAGCACACAGCAAAGCTGTCCATATAGCTCCCCTCAGGCTCCGCCCCACCAGTCATTCTCTTTGCCGCTCTAACAAGTAGCATCTCCACGGGAGGGTAAAGAGTGTGTGGTGTTAGATTTGTAGTTTTTATTTCTTCAATCAAGAGTTTGTTATTTTAAAATAGTGCCGGTTTGTACTATTTACTCTGAGGCAGAAAGTGATGAAGATTTCTTCTGAGAGGAAAAAGATTTTAGCATGTTGTAACTAAAATCCATTGCTGTTCCAACGCAGGACTGTTGAGTACCGGAGAACTTCAGTTGGGGGGAACAGTTTGCAGGCTTAACTGCTTAAGGTATGCTCAGTCATTTTTTTCTAACAAGACCTGGTAATGCTAGAAGACTGACAGAAATCCCCATGAGGGAAGGTAAGCCATTTTCTGAGACGCAGTATAGAAGGATGGCTTCAGTTAAGGGCTTAAATACTGGTAGACACTGTGATGGGCTAAATCGATTACTTTATTAGTGTAATCTTATATTTGTTCAAGTGTTTTAGACGTTGGGAACACACTTGGGGTTTTTATTACACCTGGCATATTGTAAGACACCTAATCTGACTCAGGAAGGCCCCATAACTCCGGAATGAAGAGGGAGGGGGCCTCATTTTCGCGCCTCAGTTGCGCAGTTGTTTTGCAAGATAGCTTCATGCAGCTTCACGTGTAGAGTCCTGAGAGTGCAGGAGGACTTCAGGGAGGCTTATTTTCTTCTACAAATAACCCAAAAGGAAGGTAGGGCCACAGCAAAGACTGTGGCACCGTGCTGTAGTGTGTTAAACCAGTAGTTTACTTCAATTTGCTCCAGTTTTGGGAAATAAGGGGTTAATTGATTTGAAAATTTGTGTGCAATGATTTCATAAAGATCGGATGTTTTTTGGTGATTTGGTAAAAAAAGTGTGTGCTTTTTATTATTTAAAGGCACAGTAACGTTTTTTCAAAAAGTGATTTTTACTGTATTGTAGTGCTGTCTAAGTCTGTCAAACATGTCTGAGTCTTCAGATAGACCTTGTTCTTTATGTTTAAAAGCCATGGCAGTACCCCCATTGCATTTGTGTTTAAAGTGTGCTAAAACATCTAAGCATTTTAAAGACCATGCAGTGACACTTAAAAATGTAGCCCAAGATGATTCCTTAACGGAAGGTAATGAGGATAGTCCTTCTTCCTCTCCCCATGTGTCGACACCAGTTACGCCCGCGCAAGCGATGCCTAGTACCTCTAGCGCATTGGCCCCTATTACTTTACAACAATTAGCAGCAGTAATGGATAATTCCCTTGCAGCATTTTTATCCAAACTGCCAGTTTTTCCAAAAAAGCGCGATAGCTCAGTTTTAAATACAGAGGATGAGCAATCAGAAGCTTTGGATGATTTATCTGTAGTACCCTCACAACACTCAGAAGTAGCAGTGAGGGACGGTCTGTCTGAGGGAGAAATTTCTGATACAGGAAAAGTTTCTCAGCGGGCAGAGTCAGATTCCTTAGCGTTTAAATTTAAGCTGGAACACCTCCGCATCCTGCTTAAGGAGGTTTTAGCTACGCTGGATGATTGTGACCCCATGGTGGTCCCAGAAAAATTGTGTAAAATGGACAGGTTTTTAGAGGTCCCTGTATACACTCAGGCATTTCCGATCCCAAAGAGGGTGGCGGATATTGTGACTAGGGAGTGGGAGAGACCAGGTGTACCCTTTGTCCCCCCCCCTATCTTTAAGAAAATGTTCCCCATAAACGACCCCTAAAGTAGAGGGGGCTGTTTCAACACTTGCTAAGCGTACAACTATACCAATAGAGGACAGTTGTGCTTTCAAAGATCCTATGGATAAAAAATTGGAAGGATTGCTGAAGAAAATTTTTGTTCAGCAAGGTTTTCTTCTTCAACCAATTGCCTGCATTATTCCGGTAACTACTGCAGCGGCTTTTTGGTTTGAGGCTCTGGAGGAGTCGCTCCAGAGGGAGACTTCATACGACGAGGTCATGGATAGAATTCATGCTCTAAAGCTGGCTAATTCTTTTATCACTGATGCCGCTTTCCAATTAGCTAAGTTAGCGGCGAAAAACTCAGGTTTTGCCATCATGGCGCGAAGAGCGCTTTGGCTCAAATCGTGGTCGGCGGATGTGTCGTCCAAAACGAAACTGTTAAATATTCCTTTCAAGGGGAAAACCCTATTCGGCCCAGAGCTGAAAGAAATTATTTCGGATATCACTGGGGGAAAGGGCCATGCCCTTCCACAAGATAGGCCGTTTAAGGCCAAAAACAAGACTAATTTTCGCTCCTTTCGCAACTTCAGGAGCGGACCTGCTGCAGCCTCTGCTGCTGCAAAGCAAGATAACGCTTCCCAGCCCAAAGCAACCTGGAAACCCTTGCAGGGCTGGAATAAGGGTAAACAGGCCAAGAAGCCTGCTCCTGCTACCAAGACAGCATGAAGGGGTAGCCCCCGATCCGGGATCGGATCTAGTAGGGGGCAGACTTTCTCTCTTTGCTCAGGCTTGGGCAAGAGATGTTCCAGATCCCTGGGCATTAGAAATAGTTGTTCAGGTGTACCTTCTAGAATTCAAGGATTCTCCCCCAAGGGGAAGGTTCCACATTTCTCGTTTGTCTTCAGACCAAACAAAGAAACAGGCGTTCTTACGCTATGTAGAAGATCTTCTAAAAATGGGAGTGATACACCCAGTTCCAATTGCAGAACAAGGACTGGGCTTTTACTCAAACCTGTTCGTAGTTCCCAAAAAGGAAGGAACTTTCAGGCCAATCCTTGATCTAAAAATTCTAAACAAATTCCTCAGAGTTCCGTCTTTCAAGATGGAAACCATTCGGACAATCTTGCCGATGATCCAGGAAGGTCAATATATGACTACCGTGGATCCAAAGGATGCGTACCTACATATTCCTATCCACAAAGATCACCATCAGTTCCTAAGGTTCGCCTTTCTGGACAAACATTACCAGTTCATGGCCCTTCCTTTCGGGTTGGCCACCGCTCCCAGAATTTTCACAAAGGTGCTAGGGTCCCTTCTAGCGGTACTAAGACCGCGGGGCATTGCAGTAGCACCTTGCCTAGACGACATCTTAATACAGGCGTCGTCTTTTCACAGAGCCAAGGCTCATACGGACATTGTTCTGGCCTTCCTAAGGTCTCACGGGTGGAAGGTGAACGTAGAAAAAAGTTCTCTGTCCCCACTCACGAGGGTTCCCTTCCTGGGAACACTAATAGACTCGGTAGAAATGAAAATCTTTCTGACAGAGGTCAGGAAGTCAAAACTGTTGAATACTTGCCGAGTTCTTCATATTATTCCTCGGCCTTCTGTAGCTCAGTGCATGGAGGTTATTGGTTTAATGGTTGCGGCAATGGACGTAGTCCCTTTTGCCCGAATTCATCTCAGACCACTGCAACTGTGCATGCTCAAACAGTGGAATGGGGATTACGCAGATTTGTCTCCTCAAATACAAATGGACCAGAAAACCAGAGACTCTCTTCTCTGGTGGTTGTCTCAGGATCACCTGTCTCAGGGAATGAGTTTCCGCAGACCGGAGTGGATCATTGTCATGACCGATGCCAGTCTGTTAGGCTGGGGTGCGGTCTGGGACTCCCTGAAAGCTCAGGGTCTATGGTCTCGGGAAGAATCTCTTCTCCCGATAAACATTTTGGAACTGAGAGAGATATTCAATACGCTCCAGGCGTGGCCTCAACTAGCGGAGGCCAAATTCATCAGATTTCAGTCGGACAACATCACGACTGTAGCGTACATCAATCATCAGGGAGGAACAAAGAGTTCCCTAGCGATGAAGGAAGTATCCAAGATCATCAAATGGGCGGAGGATCACTCCTGCCATCTATCTGCAATTCACATCCCAGGGGTAGACAACTGGGAGGCGGATTTTCTAAGTCGTCAGACTTTCCATCCGGGGGAGTGGGAACTCCACCTGGAGGTTTTTGCTCAGCTGACCCAGCTATGGGGCATTCCAGAATTGGATCTGATGGCGTCCCGTCAGAAAACCAAACTTCCCCTTTACGGATCCAGATCCAGGGATCCCAAGGCGGCATTGATAGATGCATTAATAGCGCCTTGGTCATTCAATCTAGCTTATGTCTTTCCACCGTTTCCTCTTCTCCCTCGGCTAGTAGCCAGAATCAAACAGGAGAAGGCTTCGGTAATTCTGATAGCGCCTGCGTGGCCACGCAGGACTTGGTATGCAGACCTAGTGGACATGTCATCGGTCCCACCATGGAAACTGCCATCGAGGCAGGATCTTCTAATTCAAGGTCCTTTCAAGCATCCAAATCTAGTTTCTCTGCAACTGACTGCTTGGAGATTGAACGCTTAATTCTAGCTAAGCGTGGTTTCTCTGAATCAGTTATAGATACTCTGATACAGGCCAGAAAGCCTGTCACCAGGAAAATTTACCATAAGATATGGCGGAAATATCTTTGTTGGTGTGAATCCAATTGTTACTCGTGGAGTAAGGTTAGGATTCCAAGGATATTGTCTTTTCTCCAAGAAGGATTGGAGAAAGGTCTGTCAGCTAGTTCCTTAAAGGGACAGATATCTGCTCTGTCTATCCTGTTACATAAGCGTCTGGCAGCTGTACCAGATGTTCAGGTGTTTGCACAGGCCCTAGTTAGAATCAAGCCTGTTTACAAGCCTGTGGCTCCTCCATGGAGTCTAAATTTAGTTCTTTCATTTCTTCAAGGGGTTCCGTTTGAACCTTTGCATTCCATAGATATTAAGTTATTATCTTGGAAAGTTTTGTTTTTAGTAGCCATTTCTTCTGCTCGAAGAGTTTCTGAATTGTCTGCTTTGCAGTGTAATTCACCCTATCTGGTGTTCCATGCAGATAAGGTTGTTTTGCGTACCAAACCTGGTTTCCTTCCAAAAGTGGTTTCTAATAAGAATATTAACCAGGAAATCATTGTTCCTTCTCTGTGTCCTAATCCACTTTCTAGGAAGGAACGACTTTTACACAATCTTGACGTGGTTCGTGCTTTAAAATTCTATTTAAAAGCAATTAAAGATTTTAGACAAACATCATCCTTGTTTGTTGTCTATTCTGGTAAGAGGAGAGGTCAGAAAGCGACTGCTACCTCTCTTTCCTTCTGGCTGAAAAGCATCATCCGATTGGCTTATGAGACTGCTGGACAGCAGCCTCCTGAACGAATTACAGCTCATTCCACCAGAGCTGTGGCTTCCACATGGGCTTTCAAGAATGAGGCTTCTGTTGAACAGATTTGTATGGCAGCGACTTGGTCTTCACTGCATACATTCGCCAAATTTTACAAATTTGATACTTTTGCTTCTTCAGAGGCTATTTTTGGGAGAAAGGTTTTGCAAGCAGTGGTGCCTTCCGTTTAGGTTACCTGACTTGTTCCCTCCCTTCATCCGTGTCCTAAAGCTTTGGTATTGGTATCCCACAAGTAAGGATGAATCCGTGGACTGGATACACCAAGTAAGAGAAAACAGAATTTATGCTTACCTGATAAATTACTTTCTCTTACGGTGTATCCAGTCCACGGCCCGCCCTGGCAATTAAGTCAGGTTCAAATTTAATTTTTAAAATAACTACAGTCACCACTGCACCCTATGGTTCTCCTTTTTCTCCTAACCGTCGGTCGAATGACTTGGGGGGCGGAGCCTGAGGGGAGCTATATGGACAGCTTTGCTGTGTGCTCTCTTTGCCACTTCCTGTGGGGAATGAGAATGTCCCACAAGTAAGGATGAATCCGTGGACTGGATACACCGTAAGAGAAAGTAATTTATCAGGTAAGCATAAATTCTGTTTTCTAACAATTCTTTAAAACCCCCATAAAATTGGAAGCATATGTTTTCACTTTACGAATCATACAAGCAGACATTTTATATATGTTTAGTATAATCTTTTGCCAACTGCTTGCATGTGGATTTTGTCTTTTACAAAAGTTTGCAAACGTTGGTTAGCAGTGAAAAGTGCAAAAATTTGTTGAAAAGTATACTTAGGTAGGTTTAGAAGCAGCTAGCGATTTCAGCTAGCTACCAGTAGTGCATTATTCCTCCTTCAACAAAGATACCAATACAATGAAGCAAATTAGATTATAGAAGTATATTAGAAAGTTGTTTCTAATAAATGAGCAACTAATAGGGTTGCCAGGAAATCCAACAAATACTGTGTTAGGTTCACAAATAACAGTCCAATCTCCAAAACCCCACTGTTGGAAGAAAATAAGAAAACAACTCATGGTAAGGCTTCAAATATTCCAGAAAGTAGAGAGCATAAAGTTCTGATGGGCAGATCAGCACAGTCTATAATATACAAATCTGGGTAGGTAGTGTCTGGTCTCCAAACCTATTTTCAAAACTAAATATCCCTGGCAAACCCCATGTATCATATGCACAATAAAAAAATCACCAGGAACTGATTCCTCTGAAAGTAATATCTACAAACTTTGCCTCCTCTTACGCTCACTAAACATTATCCATGGTTCCCATATAGTTAGAAATTCTACTCTCTTGTCTCATATTAAAGGGACAGTCAAGTCCAAATAAAACTTAAATTTTTCAAATAGGGCATGTAATTTTAAACAACTTTCCAATTTACTTTTATGAACAATTTTGCTTTGTTCTCTTGGTATTCTAGTTGAAAGCTAAACCTAGGAAGGCACATATGATCATTTATAAGCCCTTGAAGGCCGCCTCTATTTTATTTACTTTTCACAGCAGGGGAGAGCAAGCTCATGTAGGCCATATAGATAGCATTGTGATCACGCCCGTGGCTAGTGGCAGACACTGCACTAATTGGCTAAAATGCAAGTCAATAGATAATAACTAAAAGTCATGTGATTAGGGGCGGTCAGAAGATGCTTATATACAAGTTAGTCACAGAAGTAAAAGGTGTATTAATATAACTGTGTTGGTTTTGCAAAACTGGGGAATGGGTAATAAAGGGATTATCTATCTTTTTAAACAACAAAAATTCTGGTGTCGACTGTCCCTTTAAATAGACAGTCTAATTGAAAATTGTACTGTTTAAAAAGATACATAATCCATTTATTACCCATTCCCCAGTTTTGCGTAACCAACACTGTAAAATTAAAGTGACAATCAAGCTCCCAAAAAACTTTCATGATTCAAATAGGGCATGCCATTTTAAAAAGCTTTCCAATTTACTTTTTTCACCAATTTTGCTTTGTTCTTTTGGTATTCTTAGTTGAAAGCTAAATCTAGGAGGTTCATATGCTAATTTCTTAGACCTTGAAGGCTGCCTCTAATCTAAATGCATTTTAACAGGTTTTTCACCACTAGAGGGCATTAGTTCATGTGTTTCATATAGATGACAGTGAGCTCATGCATGTGAAGTTACCTAGGAGTGAGCACTGATTGGCTAAAATGCAAGTCTGTCAAAAGAATTGAAATAATAAGGGGGCAGTCAGCAGAAGCTTAGTAGATACAAGGTTATTACAGAGGTAAAATGTGTATTATTATAACTGTGTTGGTTAAGCAACACTGGTGAATAGGTCATAAAGGGATTATTTATCTTTTTAAACAACAGAAATTCTGGTGTTGACTGTCCATTTATAATACTTTTTACCTCTGTGATTACGTAAGATGAAAAAACACTATAGCAACTTTTTGAGAGCATTTGCTCTGTTTAAAAGTAATAATTTAAACATATTCTCTTGCATGCCTGGTTTAAATAAAATAAATAAAAACAACAAATTATTATTGAGCTCATGCTCAGTTATATTACTTCCTAGTGATCCAGTTCTAGGCTGCTGCATGCTGGGAGTTGTAGATTTCCAGAAGTGTTGTGGATGAAGTAGCAGGTGCCCACCAATCACAGACAAATGAAACCGGTCTGTAAGTTGAGTACAAGATCTTTTTTTGTGCAATTTTGGGCACATATTAAATAGGCTCACTGCTACTACAAGACATCATCTGTGAAAAAATAGCAGACTTTTTAAAGGGCTTTATTTACAGCAAAAGCAGGCAAAATAAATAATGATTATTGCAATGGGATTTATGTAAATCAATTAAACATGTTGTGGGTAATTTGGTTTTGAGTTGAGTGCCCCTTATATTTTTTTATACTGTACATTTAAAAGAGATAAATATGGATTTTCATCTATTTCAGATATCAATCACAGGATAACGATCTATATTTTGAAAATAAATCTATAGTATGTCTGCAGAAAAAAGAGAGATGATCAGAGGGGGCACCAACCTGTGTTCATTTGGGTGACCACCACATATAGGGCTTGAAAAATTCCAGGCAACAGAAAATTCAACGGACGTGAAACCCAAAATTAAACTTCTATGAATGCAATAGAGCATTACATTTTAAACAACTTTCCAGTCTACTTCTAATATATACTTTGTTTTGTTCTCTTGGTATGCTTTGTTGAAGAGTATACCTTGGTAGGTTTTAGGAGCAGCAATACACTTCTGGGAGCTAGCTGGTGACTACACATATATGCCTCTTGCCAGTGGCTCACCTCATGTGATTAGTTAGCTCCCAGTAGTGCAATGCTGCTTCTTCAGCAAAGGATACTAAGAGATTGAAGCAAATTTAATAGTAGAAGTAAATTGGAAAGTTGATTAAAATTGTATGATCTATCTGAATCTTGAAAAAAAAATGGTTTCCTGTCCCTTTAAATCTACAGGAAATGTGTGAAGAAGCTAGTGGCTTCTGGACATGATTTCATACATATGCGTAACATAGTAGCAAAGAAAGTACAGAATCCTCTGTGTACATTACAAGAACTGTGCATTATTAAAGGGACA
This sequence comes from Bombina bombina, assembly GCF_027579735.1. Classification (NCBI taxonomy): domain Eukaryota; kingdom Metazoa; phylum Chordata; class Amphibia; order Anura; family Bombinatoridae; genus Bombina; species Bombina bombina. The sequence goes on along the minus strand of NC_069501.1, from coordinate 305,898,514 downwards.
GTCTAGTCAAAAATAAACTTTCATGATTCAGATAGGGCATGTAAATTTAAAAAACCTTCCAATTTACTTATATCTTCAAATTTGCTTTGTTCTCTTGGTATTCTTAGTTGAAAACTAAACCCAGATAGGCTCATATTCTAATTTCTTAGCCCTTGAAGGCTGCCTCTTATCTAAATGAATTTTGATTTTTTTTCAAAACTAGAGGACGTTAGTTAATGTGTGCCATATAGAAAACATTGTACTCACATCCGTGGAGTTACCTGGAAGTCAGCACTGATTGGCTAAAATGCAAGTCTGTCAAAAAAACTGAAATAAGGGGGCAGTCTTCAGATGCTTAGATATAAGATAATCACAGAGGTAAAAAGTATATTAACCCCTTAATGACACGTCGTACATGGTACGTCAGACACAAACTGGTTGTCAAAGACCAACAACGTACCCTGTTTAAAGCGTCTGTAAGCGATCCTGATCACTTCCAGCCACTTTCAATGTATTGATGTGATGCCTCGATATTGAGGCATCACTGCAATACCTTTTTTCAAACACTGATGCAGAGAGAGCCGCTCTGTGGCCCTCTCTGCATCAGCCATCGTTGGTGGGTGGGAGCTGCTGCAGGGAGGCGGGTGGGCGGCCATCGACAGAGGAGGGCTGAATCACGCGCGGGGGGGGCGCCGGGAGCGTGCATGGATGTGGGCACGCGCATGGGGGTGGAGGCGGGAGCGTGCACGGGGCGGGAGCGGGTGGGAGCCCTACACTATGGAACAGTGTAAAGGGAAGGAGGGAGAGAGGAGGGGGGGCATTTTTTATCTAAGGGATCTGGGAGGGGGTGGGGGGTGGTTATTAAGGGGGGGAAGCTACACTACTGAAAAATAAATAAATAAAATAAACATTTTTTAAAAAAAATTTGTATGCAAACTGGGTACTGGCAGACAGCTGCCACTACCCAAGATGGCGGACAATAAGGTTGAGGGGGAGGGTTAGAGAGCTGTTTGGGGAGGATCAGGGAGGTTGGGGGCTAAGGGGGAATCCTACACAGCAGAATTTGTATTATTTTTTTTTATAAAAAGAAAAGGTCTGCCAGTACTTAAGATGGCAGGGACAATTGTGGGGTGGGGGAGGGAAGAGAGCTGTTTGAGAGGGATCAGGGGGTGGGGTGTATCAGGTGGGAAGCTGATCTCTACACTAAAGCTAAAATTAACCCTACAAGCTACCTAATTAACCCCTTCACTGCTGGGCATAATACAAGTGTGGTGCGCAGCGACATTTAGCAGCCTTCTAATTACCAAAAAGCAATGCCAAAGCCATTGCTATTTTTGAACAAAGGGGATCCCAGAGAAGCATTTACAACCATTTGTGCCATAATTGCACAAGCTGTTTGTAAATAATTTCAGTGTGAAACCTAAAGTTAGTGAAAAAGTGAGCATTTTTTTTATTTGATCTCATTTGGCAGTGAAATGGTGGCATGGAATATACCAAAATGGGCCTAAATCAATACTTTGGGTTGTCTACTATACTACACTAAAGCTAAAATTAACCCTACAAGCTCCCTAATTAACCCCTTCACTGCTGGGCATAATACACGAGTGGTGTGCAGCGGCATTTAGCGGCTTTCTAATTACCAAAAAGTAACGCCAGAGCCATATATGTCTGCTATTTCTGAACAAAGGGGATCCCAGAGATGCATTTACAACCATTTGTGCAATAATTGCACAAGCTGTTTGTAAATAATTTCAGTGAGAAACCTAAAGTTTGTGAAAAAGTGAACACATTTTTTTTATTTGATCGCATTTAGCGGTGAAATGGGGGCATGATATATATCAAAATGGGCCTAGATCAATACTTTGGGTTGTCTACTAAAAAAAAATATATACATGTCAAGGGATATTCAGGGATTCCTGACAGATATCAGTGTTCCAATGTAACTATTGCTAATTTTGAAAAAAAAAATGGTTTAGAAATAGAAAAAGTGCTGCTTGTATTTAGTGCCCTATAGCTTGCAAAAAAAGCAAAGAACATGTTAACATTGGGTATTTTTAAACTCAGGACAAAATTTAGAAACTATTTCGCACAGTTGTTTTTTCAATTTTCATCATATTTTATAAATTTCTTTATAGTAAATGATAAGATATGATGAAAATAATGGTATCTTTAGAAAGTCCATTTAATGGCGAGAAAAAACGGTATATAATATGTGTGGGTACAGTAAATGAGTAAGAGGAAAATTACAGCTAAACACAAACACAGCAGAAATGTAAAAATAGCCCTGGTCCTTAAGGGTAAGACAATTGAAAAATGGTCTTGTCCTTAAGGGGTTAATATAACAGTGTTTGTTATGCAAGACTGGGAAATTGTCATTTTAAACAATAAAAAGTCTGGTGTAAACTGTCCATTTAAAAATCTCTAAGTGAAAAAATAGATTATACCATGTCCCTAAGAAATATGACTTCATCATCTAGGTTCCTTCCGGAGTTAAAGGCACAGTCTAGTCCAAAATAAATTTTTATGATTCAGTTAGGGCATGCCATTTTAAACAACTTTCCAATTTACTTTTATCACCAATTTTGATTTGTTCTCTTGGTATCATATTTTTATTTCAAAGCTAAATCTAGGAGGTTCATATGCTCATTTCCTAGACCTTGAAGGCCACCTCTTATCTGAATGCATTTGACAGTTTTTCACCACTAGAGGGTGTTAGTTCATGTGTGTCATATAGATAACACTGTGCTCACGCACGTAGAGTTACCTAGAGTCAGCACTGATTGGCTAAAATGCAAGTCTGTCAAAAGAACTGAAATAAGGGGGCAGTTTGCAGAGTTTTAGATACAAGACAATCACAGAGGTAAAAAGTATATTAATATAACATAACTGTGTTGGTTATGCAAAACTAGGGAATGGGTTATAAAGGCAGGGCTCATAATTTCAGGTTATAAACTACTAGCCAATTCAAAATGTTACTAGCCACTTCTGATCCGATCCTACCCACACCACACCCACTACTGCACCCCCTCTTTGCATTTGTTTAGCCATTGTGGAACAACATTATTGTACAGTCATTTTTAATATTTTTTATTTTATACCTGAAAAAATTAAATAATGTTATATACAGTAATAGATTAACAAAAAAAATTGCATAGCATTTAGCAACATCAACTTGGTGGTTCTGGGTAAGACAACAGCTGGATAGAAATAGGAAGTTGTTGAAGTGAGAGAGTGGAGAAAGAGAGAGTGCTGACATTCATGAAAGGTCTTTGTAAACCTGGAGATTTTCTTTTAATAATTATCTTCTCTCTCTTTACTATCATTCTCCCATCCCTTCTCTCTTCAATCTCTCTTTTTACCCTCTCCCTTATCTCTCAACATTCACTCCCTAAATTTTACTTGCCACCATTACATTTCCACTCGCCAATGGATAGTAAAGAGTGGAAATTTTGAGCCCTGATAAAGGGATTATCTATTTTATAAAAATCTGGTGTAGACTGTCCCTTTAATAAAAAGTGAAATAGCTTAATGAGTTTGTATTCACAAATCTTTCTGCATGTTTGTGATATGGCGTTTTGTGATATGGCGTTTTGTTATATGGCGTATCCTTTTAGTATTGTTACTTTCAACTCATGGAGGTCAGGTTTACCAAAGGAGTTTTAGGTGGTGGTGTTTTGATGATTGTAAAACAGTGGCCTTGATTCATAGGGGCCGATTTACCAAATGGCGGGCAGACATGATTCGCTGTAGCGAATCATGTCCGCCCGATATTGCTGAATGCCGACAGCATAAACTGTCAGCATTTAACATTGCACAAGCAGTTCTGGTGAACTGCCTGTGCAATGCCTCTCCCTGCACATTCGCGGCCAATCGGCCGATAGCAGGAGGTGTCAATCAACCAGATGGTATCTGATCGGGTTGATTGCTGTCTGCCGCCTCAGAGGCAGCGAACTAGTTAAGGAGCAGCGGTCTTAAGATCGCTGCTTCTTAACTCCTGTTTCCGGCGGAGCCATTCGGCCCTTGATAAATCAGCCCCATAGACTCTCAGCATCTTGTTAGTGCAAGTTCGCCATAAACATAAAGTTGAGCAAGGTGCTTAAAGGGATAGAAAGATCAAAGCTGATGTGTTCATGGGTGCATTTTAGTTTTAAATAGAAGCATTTTTACAATATATTTCCGTTAGCAAAAATACTTCTAGTAAAAACTATTCCTGTTTTTCAGTGGCATACGCACATATGCTGTGACTGCATGCATGCGCACCAGTGTTTAAACACCCCGCCTGCTCAGAGCACTTGCAGTGATGTGCATTGTATCTCTGAAGACTTCATTTGTGTCATGCAAGCTACTGTTCTCTCCAAAGATGTGGTGTTTGAATTCTAGTGCACAGAAATCATATTTACGTATGCCACTAACTATATAGTTTATAAATCTTAGATTCTGCAAAATATTTGAAAAGGTATGTAATATTTCTGGCAGCAATTCATCTATTACAACAAAGTTGATTCTTAAATTGATTGTCCCTTTTATTCTTTGTTTTTACGAAACAGTTTGATGCAGATCTAATAACAGGTGGAAGAGGGCTTCATATACATATTTTCTCCCCCAATTTATTTATTATAAAATGTAACCAGTGTCAAATATTCCCATCTCTGGGAGGAAAACTATACTTTGCAACAAGGTGTTAAAAGGTTTTAAAATTGAAATGCAGCTTTTTTTATCCATGTAAACATTTAGATTAAGCATAATAATGTTAATTACCTACAATGAACATACCACAGTAGTTTTGTTTTGCTTGGGCCTACAGTTAGCATTGTAAATAATTTATAGGCTTTCTCGTGGAAAATATATGCAGATTACCAAACTATCTAATGATTTTGGAACATATTTTTCCCGAGGGTATTCATTGCATGTTTATTTTAGCTTAGTACCCAGAAGCCTGTGCATCTCATGCTACAGTGGTAATCATATCATCACTTTATGAAGATGTTCTGTAGGTGAGCTAGGCTGTCGCTTGTCTCTGTGCACAAATGTTTATGTTTCACAGGGAGGGTTTGTTATTCATTATGCAAATTGCTTGTTTTTGCGTGTCTGAGGTTAAGTGAATTCACACAGAGGTGATTCAATAACCTAATTTAGTATTATAGCCAGATGATTATGTGAACATAATCATTTTCTCTGGAATCCAACAGCTCAAACTAGTTTTCATTTTTGTAGGTTGTCTTTATTAGCACAGGATTACTCAGTCTCGCTTATAATTACATGTGCCTAAATTAAGGGTATAAATTCAATGTGTTTGTAATTTAATAGTTATTGTTTACATTCTAGGACACATTTTTATGTTGTTCTTTAATCATATATCCGGGTAGACACTTGAAATGGCAATAATAATAGGTCACCTTTTAAATCACAAATATGCTGTGAGCAAATGAGGCACAGAAGTAGGTTACCAATACTACTATATAGGGAGTAGATTATGGCAAATCAACAGGGACCAGATACTGACACAGCAGAAGGGGGCTACTCTTGTATGATAGTGATACTTACTGCAGGCAAAAAATCCCCAAAAAAGAGGGGGTGCCAAAACACTAAGGGAAAAAAATACAATAATATCAGGACCAATTATGTAAAGTCTGCTCAGGCCGCTCCACTTATAATCGTCAAGGCCACAATAATCAATTCTAGAAAACATGGAATACTTGTCTTTTTTTTCCAAGTGTTTTATTTTGGCTGACACATGATAACAAATCCCCTATAACATGGTGGAGCTGTGAAATCCAGAGTACGGTCAGCTGGGGACTGTGGGTGTCTGCTCTATCTGCGCCATTTCATCCTTGGTGCCAACATACTTGTGAGTTCACAGTATTTGTGCAGTCATATTTATCTGTATTAATACAAGATTACGCCATGTGATGCCCCTTTGTACTTTGTTTTCTAGAATTGATGAAGTTTTGGAGACCTGAGTGTGGTTATCTGGGGACTGTGAGTGCCAGCCTGTCTTATTAGCCCCTTTGGTGACATCACACTTGTGAGTTGATACTATTATTGTATCTACATTCACTTGTAACAATACAAGATTACACTATGTGGTGCCCCTTTGCGTTCCATATTTATAAAATGGTGCCAGTATCCGGATTCCTTTTAAAGTTAATCTGACAAGTCCACTTGTCCTGTAGATCATCCTGTGGTGGTGTTCATCAGATAGTAATTCTTGGGCAAGATTCTCTACCCAAATATTGCCTGTGGTATATTTTTTTTTCTTTTTGTACTCGTAGCACTGCATGATAAATGTATCCTTCTGTAGCAAATTGTATTTTGTTTATAATCGTGCTGTATTCTCCCTTTACAAAGATGATACTATAAGAGAAGTCGGAGCTGCCGAGGGAATGGTTTAATGATAAGGGTGGGGGGGCGGTATTTGGGCAGTTCAAGGTTTCACATAAGGTACACCAGAATATATTTGGGTATAGAGGAAAGAGTCCTTTTCAATACTTTAACTACATTACAAAATATTTTTGCAAAATCTGTATGTGAGTTTTTATCTCCTGATAGAGCTACCCTACAATAAAACAAAAATTAACATGTTTAAAGTGATGGTAAACTTCCCATATGTATAAACAAATCTAGAATGTTACCAATATTTTAGATAGAGTTTAATTTGTCATATTTTTTAACTGTTCTCCAATCAGCACCCTAATCACACAAAAAAAAAATGTGTAAGTACCATATGGCTAGAGCCCTGATTGGAGAACAGTTCAAACTGTTAGCTCACAAAAAAAATACTTTTGAAGTGGGCAGCCAAAGTGCTTGGGTTATTTGATTTTTAGTAATACATTAAAAAGTAAGTTATAGCTGATTAATTAAACTGCATCTAAAATATCCTTAAGGTTTTGGATCTGTTTATACAAAGGGGAAAGTTTACCATCACTTTAAGTGACAGATTCCCTCTAATTAGTTTTGCATTTCTAACTGAGAAGATTTATTTATTTATAGCATATGTTTCTGGTTATGGGTGAATACTCATCTGCATCTGTTTATATATCAATCTTTTACTGTAGAAGTCTTTAACAGATTGCGTTTTCTTACCTGTTTTTTAAGCCTTAGTAATACCTTTTAACATTGTATTTTCTTGTTAGGCTTTTCCCTTGGATATTGGGGGGGGTATATTTATCATAATGCGAGCGGACATGATACGATGTAGCGTATCAGGTCCGCTGCACATTGATAAATGCCGACAGCATACGTTCTCGGCATTTATCGTTGCACCAGCAGTTCTTGTGAACTGCTGGTGCAATGCCGCCCCCTGCAGATTTGCGGCCAATTGAATACAATCGGGTTGATTTTTGTCCGCGGTCTCAGAGCAGGCGGACAAGTTATGGAGCAGCGGTCTTTAAACCGCTGCTTCATAACTTCTGGCTCGCCGCTGGAAACGAGGGACATCAAGCTCCATACGGAGCTTTATAAATCGGCCCCCATGTGTCTTTGAATGTGTCCTTAATTTTCTAGTGTTTTCTGCATTAATCGAGCCTTTGTATAGTCCATTTCAGTCCTTCACTCTTTCTAAATCACTGAAACATTATCTCTTCTAAATAAAAGTTACCTTTTCATGACTGGAAAGCCACATCAAATTATTTAAAACTTGCAGGAAGTGCATGTTGGTGTACAACTCATACTGAGGAACAGCCTAATAAGTAAAAGTCCCACAGCATTTTTGTTTTGTAACAATGACACAGTCCACACGTGTAACAAGGGGATGTAGCATACGATTTTCTGTTTGAATAAAAAGTTTAATACATTTCCAAATATTAATGAAAAAAAGTTAATGCCCCTTTAACTTTTACTTAAAGCTGCTACATTTTTATTTAAAGTGATGGTAAACTCTCCCCTTTTTAAAATCAGATCCAGAATGTTAGCGATATTTTAGATGGAGTTTCATTTATCAGTTGTAATGAAGATGCGCTATAAGTTACTTTTTAATATAGTTATGAAATTCAAATACCCTGCGCTTCCCTACCCACTTCAAAAGTCAGTTTTTCTGTGAGCTAACAGTCTGAATTGATCTCCAATCAGATCTCTAGCTACAACAAAAGTGCCATATGGGGAGAGCGCTGATTAGAGAACAATTCAAACTTAACTCATAGGGCTCCATTTATTATTCATTCTTGAAATACGACTTTCAGTTCTCCTATCAGTTCTCCGCAGCTTGCCTTTGGAGAGGCGCAAATGTGCTCCCATATTTAGCATAAAAACGGTAGTATTTTAATGCCAGTTTCCAAAGGCGAGATGCGGCGGATTAATGATAAATCTCTCCATTAGTATTATATATGCGCCTTATTTATCATTACAAATACTCCCAAATAGACTTGATTTTTGTATAGAACCTAACTTGAGAACTTTCATGGTCGTATTTGTAGGAGAATTTTAGGTTCTCCTAAGGCCCAAAATAATGATAAATCTCAATTTCGGAAAACATGTGCGCCTAGGTGAGAAAGAATGGGAGAATTTTGCAATCCTATTTGCTTATTTTTAGCCGTTTTTTCTTTGATAAATAGGAGAACAATTCCAACAGCGTATTTAAAGGCATAAATGTGGGAGAATTAAAATGATAAATGGAGCCCATAGAATAATTGACTTTGAGGTGGGTGGCGGAGTGTGGGGAATTTTAATTTCATATCTTTATTAAAAAGTAAGTTATAGCGCAACTTCATTACAACTGATTAATTAAACTCCATCTAAAATATGGCTGTGAGTCCAAAAAAGGTGAAAGTGTTTGCCTAGAATTATGCACCAACCATTTTCAAATTGTGTTTGTGTGTGTGTGTGATAGCATAAATAACTAACATTGTGCCATTAAATTAACTAGATGTTAGACATCCTCAGCATTGCATTACATGTATTACAGTCTCTCACAAGGTAATAAAACATTAACAGACATTGTTATAAACATTGTTGCATGCATTACAGCCATTTAGACCTTAGAACACTTCCATACTTCCGATACTACCTAGATATGCTCTTTAGCAAAAGATACCAAGAGAACAAACTACATTTTTTAATAAAATTAAAATAAATACCGGTTTATATATATATATATATATATATTTTTAATAAATGTTATGCTATATATAAATGTTAAAATGTTGGCCTTATAAATGCTCTCATAAATTAATTGTATGCAGCATTGGGAATATCAATTGTTAACCGTTTCTTGCAATTAAGTTTTTGTTTTTTTTTTTTTTAAATATGTTAATGCTTGAGTGAAAGCTTAGGGCGCTCTATTATTTGGATGTTGGATAGCGGGGGTGCACTAAATCCGTCACATAATAGATTTCTATGGGGGCCCTGAAATACTCATGTTGGGTATCGCTCATGCAAAGCCTAAGGTTGGCTAAGCCAAAGGTCAAATAATGGAGTTCTTCACTAATATTTAAACTATTTTATTATATTGAGATATAAGTTTAAAACCCTGCACACATACATACATACATAGAGATATGTACATACACATATATACATACACATATACACATATATACGCATATATACATACACACATATTCACATATATACACATATACACATATATACATACACACATATACACATATATACATACACACATATACACATATATACATACACACATATACACATATATACATACACACATATTCACATATATACACATATACACATATATACATACACACATATACACATATATACATACACACATATATACACATATACACATATACACATATATACACATATACACATATACACATATATACATACACACATATACACATATATACATACACACATATACACATATATACATACACACATATACACATACAGTGGGGAAAAAAAGTATTTAGTCAGCCACCAATTGTGCAAGTTCTCCCACTTAAGAAGATGAGAAAGGCCTGTAATTTTCATCATAGGTATACCTCAACTATGAGAGACAAAATGTGGAAACAAATCCAGACAATCACATTTTCTGAATTGGAAAGAATTTATTTGCAAATTATGGTGGAAAATAAGTATTTGGTCAATATCAAAAGTTCATCTCAATACTTTGTTATATATCCTTTGTTGGCAATGACAGAGGTCAAACGTTTTCACAAGGTTGTCACACACTGCTGCTGGTATGTTGGCCCATTCCTGCATACAGATCTCCTCTAGAGCAGTGATGTTTTGGGGCTGTTGCTGGGCAACACAGACTTTCAACTCCCTCCAAAGGTTTTCTATGGGGTTGAGATCTGGAGACTGGCTAGGCCACTCCAGGACCTTGAAATGCTTCTTACGAAGCCACTCCTTCGTTGCCCGGGCGGTGTGTTTGGGATCATTGTCATGCTGAAAGACCCAGCCATATTTCATCTTCAATGCCCTTGCTGATGGAAGGAGGTTTGCACTCAAAATCTCATGATACATGGCCCCATTCATTCTTTCATATACACGGATCAGTCGTCTGTTCCCTTTGCAGAGAAACAGCCCCAAAGCATGATGTTGCCACCCCCATGCTTCACATTAGGTATGGTGTTCTCTCTCCTCCAAACACGACAAGTTGTGTTTCTACCAAACAGTTCTACTTTGGTTTCATCTGACCATATGACATTCTCCCAATCTTCTTCTGGATCATCCCAATGCTCTCTAGCATACTTCAGACGGGCCCGGACATGTACTGGCTTAAGCAGGGGGACACGTCTGGCACTGCAGGATCTGAGTCCCTGGCAGCGTAGTGTGTTACTGATGGTAGTCTCTGTTACGTTGATCCAGCTCTCTGCAGGTCATTCACTAGGCCCCCCTGTGTGGTTCTGGGATGTTTGCTCACTGTTCATGTGATCATTTTGACCCCACATTGTGAGATCTTGCGTGGAGCCCCAGATCGAGGGAGATTATCAGTGGTCTTGTATGTCTTCCATTTTCTAATTATTGCTCCCACAGTTGATTTATTCACACCAAGCTGCTTGCCTATTGCAGATTCAGTCTTCCCAGCCTGGTGCAGGTCTACAATTTTGTTTCTGGTGTCCTTCGACAGCTCTTTGGTCTTCACCATAGTGGAGTTTGGAGTGTGACTGTTTGAGGTTGTGGACAGGTGTCTTTTATACTGGTAACAAGTTCAAACAGGTGCCATTAATACAGGTAATGAGTGGAGGACAGAGGAGCCTCTTAAAGAAGAAGATACAGGTATGTGAGAGCCAGAAATCTTGCTTGTTTGTAGGTGACCAAATACTTATTTTCCACCATAATTTGCAAATAAATTCTTTCCAAATCAGACAATGTGATTGTCTGGATTTGTTTCCACATTTTGTCTCTCATAGTTGAGGTATACCTATGATGAAAATTACAGGCCTCTCTCATCTTCTTAAGTGGGATAACTTGCACAATTGGTGGCTGACTAAATACTTTTTCCCCCCACTGTATATACATACACACATATACAAATATATACATATATACATACACACATATATAGAGATATGTACATACACATATATACATACACACATATACACACATATATACATACACACATATACACATATACACATATATACATATATACATACACACATATACACACATATATATACACACATATACACACATATACACATATATACATACACACATATATACATACACACATATATACATACACACATATATTTATAAAAATAGATAACTAAATGTCTATTAAGGGGGTGCACACAAAAGCTCAAATACATCCAAACAGGCAATATATGGTGAAAATACAAGATTTCAAGTATATAAGAGATTATGGTTTATCAGTATCCTTAATATTATAGGATCTTCCCACTATAAACTATTTTTTTTTTTTTGTTTAAATGGTTTTTATTAAAGAGATTTTATGTATAAATATACAACAAAAATATAAACATTATACATTTCACATCATACAGTTTACAGACTTCTTTTGAGATACCATAGTTACTAATACCTATTCATCCAAGCAATAGCCTACAAATCGTTAAGGTAACAGTGGTTAAGCACTTGTATAACAAATAATTAAGAAAAATGGATACTAATGAATAAACAATAAAGTAAAAAAGAAAATAGCTGAGGAAAAAAAAAAAAAAAAAGCACGGAGATGACAAGGGAAGAAGGGGAGGGAGAGGAAGGGTGGTGGAATGAATACCCTGGGTAAGTGTCAGTAAGATATAAATTAGTTGTGTTGTAGCCAATGTGCCTGTAGCGTGTCCCAGTAGAACTTAATATTGAGAAAAGTATCTTGCCTATTTCTTTTAAAATAAGAGTATTCTTCTAGTGATAACAGTTCCTGTGTTCTGTCTTTCCACTCTGGGATAGTGGGAACGATAGTAGTTTTCCATATTCTCTCTATTAGGGATTTAGCCCCATTTATACAAATCTGAATCGGGGAGAGTTTCAATCTCCAAGTAACTTTGGAAATCTCATTAAATAATATTGACATATGTGATAGCTCGAACGTGAGATCAAGAATTGGTTGAAGGGCTTTTTCAAGTAAACTCCAAAAAGGGCGTAGACGTGGCACGACCAACAAATATGTGATAGGGTGCCAGTACCACCACAGTCCCTCCAGCAATAAGAGGACACCCCGGGATATATCGACTTGAGTCTAACAGGTGTTAAATTTAAATACCACCTCGAAAGAATCTTTTATAGTTCATTTCAAGAATTTGAGTAGAGGTGGAAGACCTGTATGTAAAATCAAATAATGTATGTCATTTGTCTGGGGTGAGATCAATATTTAATTCATCCTGCCATGTTTGAGTAAACCTTGGTAGTTATTTATATATACAGTCATCTAAAATACGTTGTGACAACGCTAAAGTTCCTCTTAATGAGCTGTTAGCCTTGCAATGCCTTTTGAATGGGGTAAAGGGGCGCAGGAGCATAGATCTTTGTGGAGACATGTGTATTAAGTGTTGCAATTGTGAGTATTTTAGCCAATTGTAGAATGTGCCCGCCAACATTTCAGTCAGTTCTTGTCTAGATTTAATTTTCCCACATGATAAGAAGTCAGTCAGTGGTGCCGAGTGACCCAATTCTCTATAGTGAGTTTTCCCTCAAGCGAGATGGATGGACTCAATAAAGGTTCTATACTTTGGAAAATTGGAGGCATGGGAGAATGGGCAGAGGATATTCCCTCAGTCAGTTTAATAATATTATCCCATGAGGAGAATATATGTCTATCCGGCAACCAACACAGAGGACCCACTTGGGTTGTTTTTAGGATATGAGTATCTAATGGAATCCGCACCTTATCCTGCTGATTTGTATGTAGAACTTTGGCCTAATAATAACGAAAGATATGGGGGACTCCCAATCCTCCCCTATATTTGGATCTATAAAGGATCTGTCTTGCTATTCTTGGTCTGCCCCCTCCTGATATAAATTTGCTTAGGGTAGATTGTAGTTGCTGAAGGAAGGCAGGAGGAAGGTGGATAGGGACCGTTTGAAGTAAGTAAAGAATACGGGGCAAAATCGTCATTTTAACAATTTGGATCCTACCCCACCAAGAAAAAGGTTTGGGTTGCCATGAAAGACAGTCTTTCAGAATACTTTGAAGAAGTGAAGTAAAGTTAGCCCCAAAGAGTGAGGAAATTCTTGGAGTAATATTTAATTCACAAATATTTAATTTGATTTTCGAATAGCTGGTACGGGCAAATATGAGCAAGTTCACGAAACCCCTGAGAGCTCATGTTAATGTTTAAAATGTTAGACTTCTGGTTATTGATCAGAAAATGTGATAGCTTACCAAAGTGACTGAATTCATCTATCACAGCGGGAAGGGAATTGACAGGATTGGTAATAGTCAACAAGACGTCATCGGCATATAAACTCACTTTATAATCGTTAGGGCCTATAGGGATTCCCATAATGTTCCTATGTGATCGTATGTGGGCTGCTAATGGTTCCATTGCAATTGTGAAAAGTAGAGGGGAAAGGGGGCAACCCTGACGAGTACCATTGCGAATGGGAAGATATTTAGATAAAATACCATTTACTTTCACTCTGGCACTCAAATTATTATACAGGCTAAAGATTCTATGTATCATTTTGTTACCAAACTCAAAGCCCCTCAATGTAGCTTGTAAGTATGCCCAATTAAGCCTGTCAAAAGCTTTTTCCTTGTCGATTGAGACCAAGACCATCTCCATCTTAGCAGTTGTTGCATGATCAATCAGGTGTAGAGTCCTGATCGTATTGTCTCTGGCCTCCCGACGCAGAATAAAGCCCTCCTGGTCTACATGAATAAGATGAGGTAGGTGTTTGGTAATTCTATTGTATATTATTTTGGCAAATATCTTTGCATCTGTATTAATAAATGAGATGGGACGATAATTCCCAGGATCTAGTGGGGATTTACCTGACTTATGTATAAGTGTAATATGGGCAGATACAAACTCTTGAGAAAAGATGCCACTCTCGTCTATTGAGTTAAACAATTTTTGAAGGTGTGGAGATAATATGTGCTTAAAAGTTTTATAGTAAATATTTGAAAAGCCATCAGGTCCTGGACTCTTTTGGGATGGTAGAGATTCTATGGCCTGCATTATTTCTAGAGAAGTTATAGGGTCCTCCAGAAGGATGGAGTCCTCCTCTGTGACAGTGCGGATCAGCTCCGACAGACATCGCTGAATGCGGAGAGCAATACGCTCTCCATATTCATCATTGCACCAGCAGGAGGGTGTCAATCAACCCGATCGTACTCGATCTGGTTGAATTGTGGCGATCTCTCTCGGCCTCATCAGATATATTTTCTTGAGATATTTTCCTCTGTACCTCAGGATTTCGGAAGAGAGCTTCATCTAGTCTCCAACAGTACTGTGAGAGTGGAGCTGAGGGCCAAGAAAAATCTAGGGTGGTCATAGAGGGGTCCAACCAGGGTGTTGGGGAAATTTCAGTGGAATTGACTAATTGTAAGCTGAGCTGATCATAAAGGATATAGTCTATTCTGGAAAAGACCTTTTTTGGGTGTGAATAAAATGAGTATTCCTTGGTTCGTGGATTCTGTATTCTCCATACATCTACTAGTGACTGGGTTTGTATTTTGAGGTTAATAGTCTGCAGGGCCGACACGGGGATAGCACTGCATCCGGTAGAACTGTCCATGAGGGGGGATAATGCAACATTGAAGTCTCCTGCACAAATAAGTACTCCCCTAGATAGTGTCATGAGTGTATCTAAAGCTTTTCTAAAGAACTGAGATTGACGTCTGTTAGAGGCGTAAACATTGGCAAGAGTGATATTTTGATTATATAGGAGGCCTGTAATTATGAGGAGTCTACCCTCCTCATCTTGGTGTTTAGAGGTTAGTTAGGATGGCACTCTCCTATGAAGAAGGATGCCAACTCCATTTTTTTAACGTGAATTGTGAAAAAAAAATATCCCAGGGGGTAGGTGCTGGAGGAACATCTAGGAGCCCCTTCCCGGCAGAAGTGTGTTTCCTGAATAAAAATATCGCCCCCGCGTCTGCGGAACCAATTCAAAGCAATAGACCTTTGTGTAGGCGAGTTAAGGCCCTTTACATTTTGGGATAATATTTTCAGGTTAGGTTGGGACATAGTTGGTATTTATGAAAGCGGTGAAGAGTAACTGAAAGAGTATATGAATATAGTGTAAAGCGATGTTTGCTAATGGCTTCCCACCTGTAGTGTTTATTTAAATACAGTTTTGGTCAGGAATTTACGGGACGGTAAACCTGGAATGAGGAGAGGGGAGCAGAGGGGGAAAATTGTGAAATATTTCCTAGAAGAAAAAAGTAAAACAAATAGTGTGCAAAAAACCCTAAAAAATAAATTCAAAAACATCATAATCTAAATAATAGATTATATCACAACAATATAATTGACCTAATCTATCTATGAAGGGGCACTATAAACCATTTTATACCGAAATACCTGAGAAATAGGGGTTTATCAAAGTCCTGAATGTTAAGGGATCCTCACACCACTAGGGCAAAATGCAGATCATTGAAAACCATCCACTATAAAGACATAAATGAAAAAAGAGGCACCTGATAGGGTGATAACATTTCAACACATATTACAACAATGGGGCAACTCACAATAAGGAAGGTATTGCAAGTAGTGCTTGTGTGGCAGGCTGGAGTATTGTAGTCCCCCAGACAGATTAGACTCAGGCAATCACTCCATCCACCTATAGAAAGCACAAACTGTGCAACACCACCACTCCCTCTCTGGTGCCAGAAACCAACTCTGTCTTCAACAATGCTGTATGATGCGACTCCATCACTGGCAATGGCTCCATGCCTCTTAATAAAGGACCTTTAGCTCCTCTCCAAAACTCAGTAGAGGGGACAGCAGTATCTGAAGCCGGGGACATATTCATACACACATATATTTACACACATACAAATACACGTACATATACATTCTCACATCAGGAATTAATCGCTTTATTGCAAAAAAAAAATAAAAAAAAATCGCTATAATAAATAAATCTATTAAAAGCAAACTAAATAAAGTTTAAATTATTTTGCAGTTCAGTGGCACACCCCTTAAACATGCTCTTCAGTTTTGTTTATCTTGTCGCTTTGTTGTTGCCAATTAGGAATAGGAATAATTGAGCTCCAGTACAAGAAATCACTGCTATGTAACTTGTAGACACGTCGGGGTTCTGAATTCCACAGAATATACTTCAGCCTTTCCCAGGCAGTTGAAAAACAAAATCTTTAGATTTATATTACAGGAAAAGTGAGGAAAAAAATTAATGAATGCACATTGCAAAGTTTTTTTTATTATGCATAAAAAGATTATGGGTCAGATTATGTGGATAAGAGGTTTATAGTGGGTTTTGTGCTCATCGGGTTTGTTGCTGGTATTACGGGTTGAACAACATTTGAATGTGAAATATTAATATTTTCATGTCAGTTTAGCGCTCATGAGAATATGCGATCGGGGTTGTGCTTGAGTAGGATGCTAGGTTTTTTTTCCACTTTTTTGCTCCATTGACTTCTATGGGGGAATATGTGAACATGCACACAATATTCTACATTCTTCTTTTTGTGCTTGTCGGGAGAGCGCACAAGCGAAAACAGTTTACTTTCAACTAATAATACGAGCGTAACTTGACGAGCGCAAAATGCCTACTTCTAGCGCAGTTACTACTCAAATAGAAGTGTTACATAGGGCTCCTCTTGTAATCTAGCCCTATGTGGGAAATTATAGGTAGGGTTTAATGTCCTTCAAACTTAAATAAACATATTGCAAAACTAATTCTAATGGAATATGAAACACACAACTGTATTTTCAGTTCCATTTTTATTCCCACTTTCAACTCTTTTGAAAAGTTTATATTAATTAAAGATAACGTAACATCATATCTGTATTATAACTGCACAGTAGTGCATATGTTCACACATATTCTATGGTAAATATTATAGCTGGAATGGCTGCAAATTTGACAGTCATTATAAACACTGTAAGTTGGAGGTATATTGCTTCTAATTTCACTTTAGTTTAGTACATTGATATAATGACTTTGAGACAGAGCAATGGTGCAAACCAAGTTATAGTTCTCTTAAGCTCATATGGTAAAAAAAAAGATGCCTTTTTTAGAGAGCATACACCTTACACAGATGTGATTTTCAACACCAGATTGACATAACATCTAGACCAGTTTATGGGATTATATTTATCAATTTATATTGATTTTCATAATTTTCCTGATCTTGCATAGCTAATTTAATTGCAGTATGTTTGAAATGTATAGATGCAAGTTATATGCATGTGCTAAGGACAAATAAATATTCAGTGCAGATCACTTGCACAAAGAGTTTGCTTGTAAACACATTTCACTTGTGTGACTGTAACTAATAATTTCCTTTTCTATGTGATGCATTATGAAAACTATGTAAAATGTGTCCAGATAGCTCACAAAATACCTAAATAGTATGTATATATATTTATTTATGTACTAGTTATGTATTAGAGATCATAAAGAAAATAACAAAACCTACAAAAGACTTACAGCTTATATAGATCAAGAGTTCTAAGTTCAAGTTAAATTAACCATTTGACTGCAATGTCTTGTGCGCCAACTTAAACTCTGGCAATTTTTTTTATATTTGATATACTACGTGTTGCATTATTTTCAGAATGAAACCCAGACTTGAAGTTTAAGGGGAGGGGCTTAGGTGATACCGGACAGTGATTCAGATGTGTGGATTATTTAATTTGGGTGTATGACTTGCAAGTCCGATGGCATGTCTTGGTGGCTAAGAGGTGGGGCATACAAAAGTAGTGGAGATGCCTTTTGCAATTGCTACTGCAGACTTTACCTCTGTCATAGTCACCATCCCCAGTAGTCTGCTGAATTGGGAGCTAGCTAGTGATTGGTGGCTTCACACATATGTGTCCTGTCATTGACTTACTAGATGTGTTTTGCTAGATCCCAGTAGTGCATAGATAAACACATTAAATAATTTTCTTTTTGAATTTGTATGCCTCTTTAATAATTAGTAAATAATGACACGTAATAACAAATGGTTTTCAGATACATAAGTATATTATCTCGCACAATCTACCCAGTAAAATATTCATTAACTGATCTTTTTCAGGAGCTTATGAGCAAAGAATCACCTACAAATTATAATAATCTCTCAGTAGACTAAATAGCTATTTTATCCTTTTCACTGCTGGGTATATTCACTACATATTGTTAGTATAACTCATTTCCAGAATGCTGGCTGTTCTTTTGCCTCGCTGAGAAAATTGTATTCTTGCTTGATTAGCCTATTTTGGCTACTGGAAACTGGTATCCAAGTTCCAGCTAAAAAAATAGTTGAAATTAATTCTTTATTGTTTAGATATATATTAAGACTTGCAGTTTGGGGAATTTATAATTATTTTACAGCTTTCTGGTAAACAATATTGTACCCTGCACAGCTACTACCCAACAGCTATCGTGAATTTAAAGTGACATTCTTATATAATAATAAAATGCTTAAAGGTATGCTAAACCCAAATGGAGCATGTAATTTTAAGCAACTTTATAATTTTCTCCTATTTTCTTCATTCTCTTGCTATCTTTTATGAAAACAGTATTTAAATCTTAGGAGCCAGCCCATTTTTGAGAGAATAATTATTATGTGTTTTAAAAATTATATTTGTTGTTTCAATATTGAAAAAATAAGCGTAAAGTTAATGTCCATAAAATAGTGGGCGCTGCCATATTGTAACTTAAGTTACCTTTTCTGCTGAGACCAATTAGGAATGGTTATAAATAGCTCACTAGAGTGTGCAACCAGTGACTGTGGGGAATATAGCTGTGTCTGCACTTCCGTGTTTAACATGAATTGGAAAGCCCACAATATTCAGAATTAAATTACAGGAAAGGAGAACATAATTATACTGCAAAGTTGTTTTACTACATGTATTTAAACAGTTTATATTAATATCCTGAGGTGTTTATTGTCCCTTTAATAAATTGTCATTATTAATTAAAGCTTTTAATAAATACAAGTAAAATGTGCATGTGTTATTTATTTTCACAGCATACAGGTAGAATTATGTACGGCTGTATTTTAATAATTAAAGGGACAGTAAAGTAAAAATTAAACTTTCATCACACAGACTGAGCATGCAATTTTAAATAACTTTCCAATTTACTTTTATCTACAAATTTGCTTTGTTCTTTTAGTATTCTTTGTTGAAGACTAAACCTAGGTATGTTTATAGGCTGATTTCTACGTCACTGAAGGCCACCTCTTATCTCAGTGCATTTTATTATCCTTTCACAGCGAGGCAGTGCTAGTTCATGTGTGCAATATAGACATAATTGTGCTCACTCTTATGGAGTTATTTATGAGTCAGCACTAGTTGGCTTAAATGCAAGTCTGTCAAATGAACTGAAATAAGGGGGCAGTTTGCAGATGCTAAGGTTATCACAAAGGTAAAGGGTATAGTAATATAGCAGTGTTGGTTATGCAAAACTGGGGAATAAGTATCTATCTTTTTAAACAATACAAAATCTGGAGTAGACTGTCCCTTTAAGCAATTTCTAATTCTCAGAACTTGAAATGCAGCCTGCTGGCTTCTCAAGGCTAACTCTGCAACATATATATTCCTAAATGTATGACAGTGGTTAGCCTTGCTGTCTGTGGACTAAAGCCCAGATTGGCTCCTCAATATAAGGCAACTAGTTGGTGGAGTTTGGCTTCTGAAAACAATTTCAGTAAAATTGTTTTAAAGACTGAACTAGTATGTTATTCTAGAGCAACACAACATAAATGTTTGTAATTGCAAGGCATTTACTGCCCCTTTAAAGGCTATGCTCATCAACATAGGACTCCTATAGAATAAATTAAATTTAATAATAGAAATAAACTGGAAAGATTTTAAAATTGCTCTCTTTGTATCATGAAAGTGTAATTTTTATTTTCATGTCTCTTTAAGGATAAGCAACAACTAGTCTAATATTTTACTCAAATGCTACTAAGTTTTTTGAAGTTTCAGGGACTGGTAACCATTTCCTGACTATATTTATAAGTGAATATTAGTTAAAGAATTTAGTACAATTTTTTTTAAAAAAAATCTGTCAGCCAAGAGGTTAATGCATCCTGCTTGCATTGCTGCTTCTAGACTAGTCAGAACTTTACTGTCTTTTTTTGGAAGGAAAAAAAAAAGTGGAAACCTCCAATGTAAATTCTCCAAACTGGTGAGCAGCTCCAAGCTTCCTGTATAATAAACAAATGCAAGCTTTGTTTTGCTGCATGCTCATTTGGCCCTAAGTGTGACTCAGTATTAGGCTGTGTCTGTCAGGCTTTGTATAGTTAGCAGCTCAGAGGAAGTGGGAGGATTTGGATGCTGACTTCTTGGACATTAAGACTTTAAGACTCCAGACACTTTTCACAATGGGAGATGAGGTATTTCAATGTACATTTTTGCTTTAGTAATATTAACAATGTATGATGTGGCACTGTTTAGTACATAACAGGAAATGATGCTGGTCTTTCATAAACTTTTAAAGTCTGGACCTAAAATGGTATTTTTTTTCCCATACGTAGAAGTTACATGAAGGGGGTGAGACTGTTTCATTGCTGAGCCTTACTTACTGGTGATCTGTTATAGATTTCTATGTGAAGCCTAATATGATCTTGGAACTATGTGGCAGTTCTGTTTTTTTTTTTAGTTTTAGTTTCCTTCAGTCATTAAGTCTCCAGATGTTCTTGATATTTTTCCATGAGTTTTTGTAGCAAAGAAACATAAGGATGCTAATTGTCTTTAGTTACAGCGTGTCCATTTTAAGAAACTTTCTATTTCAGTTACTGCACATGAACTATGTTGTAATTGCTTTAAATAATGATTTTGCTAAAATCTCTATGCTAGAGAAACGATACTGAAACAAGTCTGTTTTATCCATGGATTTTGCATACTCAGAGAGCACTTAGTTATATGAACGTTGTCATTTCTCTTTTCCTTTTTTAACTCATCAGAAATGCTTTCAGTGAATCCGAGGTTATTAAATAAATGTCCAGTTCAATGTTTTGCCAATTACTAACAATTTTGATCAAATGAGTTACTATATTTGTGTTAAGTAGTTCAAAACAAGTACATATTGCCAATTATACAAATGGTAAGGCAGTGAATGTATGAGTCAGAATTCTATTCATTTGACATTTCATTGTGGATGAACAGGATCCTCGAGATTTGCAGAGGAGATAAGTATAGCTTTGATTATGAGTAGGTGATAAAATGTCAGGAGGGCTATCGTCAATGATGCTAGAAAAATAACATAACAGGCAACGTTAAAGGGATGCAGTAGTGTAATGATGTGCTCTAATGTGTTAAAGTATCCTATAACTGAGATAATGTGTAGCTTACCTTTGTATTACACCTCACAAATGGATTAAACACATAGTTTAAGGAAGATTAAAGTGCAGCAATAAAATATTTTAAAGTTAGAGCATTTTAGTTATTTTTCTACTGCTTGCATATACATATGTATTTAACCCCTGCAAATGAATTACATACATATACATCTCTAAATATATATATGTGTATGTGTATATATATATATATATATATACTGTGCATATATATATATATATATATATATAATATGTCTATATATGTGTACATATGTATTTACAGACATATATACACATACATACATATGTATACATACATATATAAAATAAAGGATGTGGAGCCACTGATATAAAGATAAAAAGTCTTTTATTGCTGCAAAAACATAAAAAAATTTGGAAGCATCCCATAGTGAAAAAATGCGAAGCACCAATGCTGACGTTTCAGGCCGTAACCGTAGCATACAGTGCTGTTTAGAAGGTGTAATTTAAAACAGGTAGAGTATTACCTGATTGGGCAAAATTAATTAAGGCAAAATACGCCCTCTAAATTCACATAGTCATTAACACTCAAATGCCTGACTAAAGAGAATAATATGCCTAAGCACTACAAGCACAATATTAAATAAGCAGTTAGCACAAATAATTTTTTTAAATAGAAATAGACATAGCTGATATTGTTATACAAACACACACATATATATATATATATATATATATATATATATATATACACACATATACACATATACACATATACACATATACACATACACACATATACACATACACACATATACACATACACACATATACACATACACACATACACACATATACACATACACACATACACACATACACACATATACACATATACACATACACACATACACACATATACACATATACACATACACACATACACACATATACACATATACACATATACACATATACACATATACACATACACACATATACACATACACACATATACACATATACACATATACACATATACACATACACACATATACACATACACACCTATACACATATACACATATAGACATATACACATATACACATACACACATATACACATATACACATATACACATATACACATATACACATACACACATATACACATATACACATACACACATATACACATATACACATATACACATATACACACGGTGTAGGGGGGCAGGATAGGGGTTAATACATTTAATATAGGTTGCGGCGGGTTCAGGGAGCGGCGGTTTAGGGGTTAATACATTTATTATAGTTGCGGTGGGCTCCGGGAGCGGCAGTTTAGGGGGTAATAACTTTATGTAGTTGCGGCGGTGTAGGGGGGGTCAGATTAGCGGTGTTTAGACTCGGGGTACATGTTAGGGTGTTAGGTGTAGACAGCTCCCATAGGAATGAATGGGATGTCTGGCAGCAGCAAACTTGTACTTTCGCTATGGTCAGACTCCCATTGATTCCTATGGGATCCGCCGCCTCCAGGCTGGCGCTTTGAAAACCAGGTACGCTGGGCCGTAAAAGTGCCGAGCGTACCTGCTAGTTTTTTGATAACTAGCAAAAGTAGTCAGATTGTGCCGCACTTGTGTGCGGAACATCTGGAGTGACGTAAGAATCGATCTGTGTCGGACTGAGTCCGGCGGATCGAAGTTTACGTCACAAAATTCTACTTTTGCCGGTCTCGAGCCTTTGATAACTAAGGCGAATCAGCCTCGCCACAAATACGCTGCGGAATACGCAGCGTATTTGAGGTTGACGGCTTGATAACTAGGCCCCATAGTGTGCTACAGTACAATGTGTCACAGTAAAAATGTATCAGATAGTGTGCTACAGTGCAATGTGTCACAGTAAAAATGTATCAGATATAGTGTGCTACAGTGCAATGTGTCACAGTAAAATGTATCAGATATATTGTGCTACAGTGCAATGTGTCATAGTAAAAATGTATCAGATATAGGGGGGTAGTTATCAAGCCGTCTACTTTTCTGGCTTCGCCGGCCCAATACGCCCGCCTACCTTCGCCGCCGCGGACCTTGAATACGTTCGCCTAAGTTATCAAATAAAGCTGTCAAAAAGCCGCGGGGCGATGAGCAGCGGACTGTGACAGTTATCACTCATCCGATCTCGCTGCCCTTCGGCTTTTTCCCAGCTTTATTGCTAGCCTGTCACTAAGCACTCACACTAAACTGCACTGTTCTACCCCCTATACCGGCGCCCCCGGAGCCCCCCGCAACTAAATAAAGTTACTAACCCCTAAACCGCCGCTCCTAGACCCCGCCGCAACTCTTATAAATGTATTAACCCCTAAACCGCCGCTCCTAGACCCTGCCGCAACTCTTATAAATGTATTAACCCCTAAACCGCCGCTCCCGGACACCGCTGCCACCTACAGTATACCTAGTAACCCCTATCCTGCCCCCCCTACACCGTCGCCCTCTATTATAAAATTATAAACCCCTATCCTGCTGATCCCGCACCTCTCCGCAAGTAAATAAATAGTTTAACCCCTAAACCGCCGCTCCATGAACCCGCCGCAACCTATATTAAACCTATTAACCCCTATCCTGCCCCCCCTACACCGTCGCCACCTATAATACATTTATTAACCCCTATCCTGCCCCCCACTACGCCGCCGCCACTGTAATAAAATTATTAACCCCTAAACCTAAGTCTAACCCTAACCCTAACGCCCCCCTAACTTAAATATTAATTAAATAAATCTAAATAAATTAACTCTTATTAACTAAATGAATCCTATTTAAAACTAAATACTTACCTTTAAAATAAACCCTAATATAGCTACAATATAAATAAGAATTATATTCTAGCTATCTTAGGATTTATATTTATTTGACAGGTAACTTTCAATTTATTTTAACCATGTACAATAACTATTAAATAGTTATTAACTATTTAATAGCTTACCTAGCTAAAATAAAGAGAAATGTACCTGTGAAATAAATCCTAACCTAAGTTACAATTACACCTAACACTACACTATACTTTAATAAATTATTACTATTTAAAAATAAATACTTACCTGTAAAATAAACCCTAAGATAGCTACAATATAATTAATAATTATATTATAGCTATCTTAGGATTTATATTTATTTTACAGGTAACTTTGTATTTATTTTAGCTAGTTAGAATAGTTATTAAATAGTTATTAACTATTTAATAACTACCTAGCTAAAAGAAATACAAAATTACCTGTAAAATAAATCCTAACCTAAGTTACAATTAAACCTAATACTACACTATCATTAAATTAACTAAATAAACTACCTACAAATAACTACAATTAAATACAATTACATAAACTAACTAAAGTACAAAAAATAAAAAAAGCTAAGTTACAAAAAATAAAAAATTAAGTTACAAACATGTTAAAAATATTACAACAATTTTAAGCTACTTACACCTAATCTAAGCCCCCTAATAAAATAACAAACCCCCCAAAATAAGAAAAATCCCTACCCTATTCTAAATTAAATAAATTTCAAAGCTCTTTTACCTTACCAGCCCTTAAAAGGGCCATTTGTGGGGGCATGCCCCAAAAAGTTCAGCTATTTTGCCTGTAAAAGAAAAATACAACCCCCCCAACATTAAAACCCACCACCCACATACCCCTAATCTAACCCAAACCCCCCTTACCAAAACCTAACACTAATCCCCTGAAGATCATCCTACCTTGAGTCGTCTTCACTCAGCCGAGCCACCGATGGAACTGAAGAGGACATCCGGAGCGGAAGAAGTTAATCCTCCAAGCGGCGCTGAAGAAATCTTCCATCCGATGAAGTCATCATCCAGGCGGCGCTGAAGAAGTCTTTGATCCGGCCGATGTCATCTTCCAAGAGGCGCTGAAGATGTCTTCTATCCGGGCGAAGTCATCTTCCAAGCCGGGTCTTGAATCTTCCTTCCGCCGACGCGGAACCACCTTCTTCACCGACGGACTACGACGAATGACGGCTCCTTTAAGGGACGTCATCCAAGATGGCGTCCCCTCAATTCCGATTGGCTGATAGGATTCTATCAGCCAATCGGAATTAAGGTAGGAAAAATCTGATTGGCTGATGGAATCAGCCAATCAGATTGAGCTCGCATTCTATTGGCTGTTCCGATCAGCCAATAGAATGCGAGCTCAATCTGATTGGCTGATTGGATCAGCCAATCGGATTGAACTTGAATCTGATTGGCTGACGACTCAAGGTAGGATGATCTTCAGGGGATTAGTGTTAGGTTTTTGTAAGGGGGGTTTGGGTTAGATTAGGGGTATGTGGGTGGTGGGTTTTAATGTTGGGGGGGTTGTATTTTTCTTTTACAGGCAAAAGAGCTGAACTTTTTGGGGCATGCCCCCACAAATGGCCCTTTTAAGGGCTGGTAAGGTAAAAGAGCTTTGAAATTTATTTAATTTAGAATAGGGTAGGGATTTTTCTTATTTTGGGGGGTTTGTTATTTTATTAGGGGGCTTAGATTAGGTGTAAGTAGCTTAAAATTGTTGTAATATTTTTAACGTGTTTGTAACTTATTTTTTTATTTTTTGTAACTTAGCTTTTTTTATTTTTTGTACTTTAGTTAGTTTATTTAATTGTAGTTATTTGTAGGTAGTTTATTTAGTTAATTTAATGATAGTGTAGTATTAGGTTTAATTGTAACTTAGGTTAGGATTTATTTTACAGGTAATTTTGTATTTCTTTTAGCTAGGTAGTTATTAAATAGTTAATAACTATTTAATAACTATTGTACCTAGTTAAAATAAATACAAAGTTACCTGTAAAATAAATATAAATCCTAAGATAGCTATAATATAATTATTAATTATATTGTAGCTATATTAGGGTTTATTTTAAAGGTAAGTATTTAGTTTTAAATAGGATTCATTTAGTTAATAAGAGTTAATTTATTTAGATTTATTTAATTAATTATTTAAGTTAGGGGGGCGTTAGGGTTAGACTTAGGTTTAGGGGTTAATAATTTTATTACAGTGGCGGCGGCGTAGTGGGGGGCAGGATAGGGGTTAATAAATTTATTATAGGTGGCGACGGTGTAGGGGGGGCAGGATAGGGGTTAATACATTTAATATAGGTTGCGGCGGGTTCAGGGAGCGGCGGTTTAGGGGTTAATACATTTATTATAGTTGCGGTGGGCTCCGGGAGCGGCGGTTTAGGGGGTAATAACTTTATTTAGTTGCGGCGGTGTAGGGGGGGTCAGATTAGCGGTGTTTAGACTCGGGGTACATGTTAGGGTGTTAGGTGTAGACAGCTCCCATAGGAATCAATGGGATGTCTGTCAGCAGCGAACTTGTACTTTCGCTATGGTCAGACTCCCATTGATTCCTATGGGATCCGCCGCCTCCAGGCTGGCGCTTTGAAAACCAGGTACGCTGGGGCGTAAAAGTGCCGAGCGTACCTGCTAGTTTTTTGATAACTAGCAAAAGTAGTGAGAATGTGCCGTAGTGTGCTACAGTGCAATGTGTCATAGTAAAAATGTATCAGATATAGTGTGCTACAGTGCAATGTGTCATAGTAAAATGTATCAGATATAGTGTGCTACAGTGCAATGTGTCATTGTATAAATGTATCAGATATAGTGTGCTACAGTACAATGTGTCATAGTAAAAATGTATCAGATATAGTGTGCTACAGTGCAATGTGTCATAGTAAAAATGTATCAGATATAGTGTGCTACAGTGCAATGTGTCACAGTAAAAATGTATCAGATATAGTGTGCTACAGTGCAATGTGTCATAGTAAAAATGTATCAGATATAGTGTGCTACAGTGCAATGTGTCATAGTAAAAATGTATCAGATATAGTGTGCTACAGTGCAATGTGTCATAGTAAAAATGTATCAGATATAGTGTGCTACAGTGCAATGTGTCATAGTAAAAATGTATCAGATATAGTGTGCTACAGTGCAATGTGTCATAGTAAAAATGTATCAGATATAGTGTGCTACAGTGCAATGTGTCATAGTAAAAATGTATCAGATATAGTGTGCTACAGTGCAATGTGTCATAGTAAAAATGTATCAGATATAGTGTGCTACAGTGCAATGTGTCATAGTAAAAATGTATCAGATATAGTGTGCTACAGTGCAATGTGTCATAGTAAAAATGTATCAGATATAGTGTGCTACAGTGCAATGTGTCATAGTATAAATGTATCAGATATAGTGTGCTACAGTGCAATGTGTCATAGTAAAAATGTATCAGATATATTGTGCTACAGTGCAATGTGTTATAGTATAAATGTATCAGATATAGTGTGCTACAGTGCAATGTGTCATAGTAAAAATGTATCAGACATAGTGTGCTACAGTGCAATGTGTCATTGTATAAATGTATCAGATATAGTGTGCTACAGTACAATGTGTCATTGTATAAATGTATCAGATATAGTGTGCTACAGTGCAATGTGTCATAGTATAAATGTATCAGATATAGTGTGCTACAGTGCAATGTGTCACAGTAAAATGTATCCGATATAGTGTGCTACAGTGCAATGTGTCACAGTAAAATGTATCAGATATATTGTGCTACAGTGCAATGTGTCATAGTAAAAATGTATCAGATAGTCGTGGTAGGTGGCGCAAAACAAGATTGCTATTCCCAGTAATTCCTACCGTATATGTGGGTGAATTTTGGAAGAGTTAGTCAAATCTACTATATATATATATATATTGTCTATGCATTTATTGAACTATTAAGTTCCCAGTCCCAATACACAATATACAGAAAAGAAACAAATTCCTTTAAAGTTTAAATTGACACCGGTGTCTATATGTAGTTTAAAAATAGATAAAATATGTACAATCTTAGTTCTCACAGGTTTTGATTTCACAGGTTATGTTTTTAACAATATCTTTGTTGCATTGGTAAAAACAATACTTTATGTATAGTTCATAAACGATACTTTATATCTAGTTCAGATTTGCAATTTCTGGTTTTGTTTTAGGCTTCAATTTATCATATAGTGGAGCACGGTATGTGCGATATCTGTCACACTATATTGAATGTGTGCGAAACAGTACCTTAAAGTGTATCTGCTTGATAACACTTTCTTTAACCCCTTAACGACCAAGGACGTACACCATACGTCCTCAAAAAAAATACACTTAATGCCTGAGGACGTGTGGCGTACCTCCTCGGTCTGGAAAGCAGCTGGAAGCGATCCTGCACGCTTCCAGCTGCTTTCCGGTTATTGCAGTGATGCCTCAACATCGAGGCATCCTGCAATAACCCCCCTTGGCCATCCAATGCAGAGAGAGCCACTCTGTGGCCCTCTCTGCACCGGACATCGATGGCCGGTTTCGTTGGTGGGTGGGAGGCGGGTGGGCGGCCATCGGTGGGCCGTATGATGTGGAGGGGGCGGGATCGTGGGCGGGAACGCCGGGGGCGCACGCGGGTGCACGCTTGTGCACGAGAGGGCGCGCACGGGTAGGGAGCGGGTGGGAACCGCTACACTACAGAAAAACGATGGGAGAAAAGTGGCAGTGAGGGCCAAATATATCTAAAGAATGTTGATCTAAGAGATCTGGGAGCAGGTGGGGGGTTGGTCTTTTGGGGGGGGCAAGCTACACTACAGAAAAATATTTAAAAAAAGAATAAAAACAAATGTGTTACTATAAACTGGGTACTGGCAGACAGCTGCCAGTACCAAAGATGGCTACTAATAAGTTAGAGGGGGATGGGTAAAGAGCTGTTTGGGGGGTATCAGGGAGGTTGGGGGCTAAGGGGGGATCCCCCAGAGCAGCATATGTAAATATGCCTTTTTTAAAAAAAATTTTTTATCAAGGATAGCTTTTTTTTTTAGTACTGGCAGACTTTCTGCCAGTACTTAAAATGACGGGGACAATTGTGGGGTGGGTGAGGGAAGAGAGCTGTTTGGGAGGGATCAGGGGGTGTAATGTGTCAGGTGGGGGGCTGATCTCTACACTAAAGCTAAAATTAACCCTGCAAGCTCCCTACATGCTACCTAAATAACCCCTTCACTGCTAGCCATAATACACGTGTGATGCGTAGCGGCATTTAGCGGCCTTCTAATTACCAAAAAGCAACGCCAAAGCCATGTATGTCTGCTATTTCTCAACAAAGGGGATCCCAGAGAAGCATTTACAACCATTTGTGCTATAATTGCACAAGCTGTTTGTAAATGATTTCAGTGAGAAACCTAAAATTGTGAAAAATTTTACTTTTTTTTTTATTTAATCGCATTTGACGGTGAAATGGTGGCATGAAATATACCAAAATGGGCCTAGATCAATACTTAGGGTTGTCTACTACACTACAATAAAGCTAAAATTAACCCTACAAGCTCCCTACATGCTCCCTAATTAACCCCTTCATTGCTGGGCATAATACACGTGTGGTGCGCAGCGGCATTTAGCGGCCTTCTAATTACCAAAAAGCAACACCAAATCCATATATGTCTGCTATTTATGGAAAAAGGGGATTCCAGAGAAGCATTTACAACCATTTATGCCATAATTGCACAAGCTGTTTGTAAATAAATTCAGTGAGAAACCTAACGTTTGTAACAAAATGTGTGAAAAGTGAACAATTTTTTTTATTTGATCGCATTTGGTGGTGAAATGGTGGCATGAAATATACCAAAATGGGCCTAGATCAATACTTTGGGATGTCTTCTAAAAAAATATATATACATGTCAAGGGATATTCAGGGATTCCTGGAAGATATCAGTGTTCCAATGTAACTAGCGGTAAGTTTGAAAAAAAGTTGTTTGGAAATAGCAAAGTGCTTCTTGTATTTATTGCCCTATAACTTGCAAAAAAAGCAAAGAACATGTAAACATTGGGTATTTCTAAACTCAGGACAAAATTTGGAAACTATTTAGCATGGGTGTTTTTTGGTGGTTGCAGATGTGTAACAGATTTTGGGGGTCAAAGTTAGAAAAAGTGTGTTTTTTTCCATTTTTTCCTCATATTTTTTTTTTTATAGTAAATTATAAGATATGATGAAAATAATGGTATCTTTAGAAAGTCCATTTAATGGCGAGAAAAACGGTATATAATATGTGTGGGTACAGTAAATGAGTAAGAGTAAAATTACAGCTAAACACAAACACTGCAGAAATGTAAAAATAGCCTTGGTCCCAAACGGTCAGAAAATGGAAAAGTGCTGTGGTCATTAAGGGGTTAAGGAAAATGCAGTTAAATAAATGCAGCTATTTGGATTTCTTAAATGACTTCTCTTTCTTTACTTTGGGATCTCTTCCTTCGGTTTTGAATCGTGCAGGCGGTTATCTATATAAGCCGCTGGCGGTTAAATATATGCCGCTTTGTGCCCTTCTTATGGTTGGCCATCCGTCTTCTGAAAAGATGTCCGAGTTGGTGTTTAAGGTTTCACTTGTAAGTGAATGCTTGTGCGGTTCCCATGACCGCTCCATTAA
Source organism: Bombina bombina (assembly GCF_027579735.1). NCBI lineage: Eukaryota > Metazoa > Chordata > Amphibia > Anura > Bombinatoridae > Bombina > Bombina bombina. Next base: position 305,867,244 of record NC_069501.1, on the reverse strand, counting down.
CTTTTTCTTTGTCGGTCAGTGACTGATCGAGCTCCTTAGGGGTTCCTGGTGTAATCTTTGGTGCGGTTATGTTCTAACCGTCTGGTGGTGATTCTTATGCCGCTCAGGTCTGCTGTTCTGTGTCTTGGTTGTCGGTCAGTGACTGATCAGGGTGCTGCCGTGTGTATATCTGCAGATTTTTAAATTGAGGTTAAAAACTAATAAATAGCTGAATAATTCCGCTCAAAATAAATAAAACAAGAGACCTCCTGTATATCTTCACCAGTGACCACACATTCGCCTCAGACTGATAATTATACCTGTCCTTTTCTCGTTAACCACAAAAATGTATCAGATATAGTGTGCCACAGTGCGTGGTGTCATAGTAAAAATGTATCAGATATAGTGTGCCACAGTGCAATGTGTCATAGTAAAATGTATCAGATATAGTGTGCCACAGTGCAATGTGTCATAGAAAAATGTATCAGATATAGTGTGCTACAGTACAATGTGTCATAGTAAAAATGTATCAGATATAGTGTGCTACAGTACAATGTGTCATAGTAAGAATGTATCAGATATAGTGTGCTACAGTACAATGTGTCATAGTAAAAATGTATCAGATATTGTGTGCTATAGTGCAATGTGTCATTGTATAAATGTATCAGATATAGTGTGCTACAGTACAATGTGTCATAGTAAAAATGTATCAGATATAGTGTGCCACAGTACAATGTGTCATAGTAAAATGTATCAGATATAGTGTGTCACAGTGCAATATGTCATTGTATAAATATATCAGATATAGTGTGCTACAGTGCAATGTGTCATAGTATAAATGTATCAGATATAGTGTGCTACAGTACAATGTGTCATAGTATAAATGTATCAGATATAGTGTGCTACAGTACAATGTGTCATAGTAAAAATGTATCAGATATAGTGTGCTACAATACAATGTGTCATTGTATAAATGTATCAGATATAGTGTGCTACAGTGCAATGTGTCATAGTATAAATTTATCAGATAAAGTGTGCTACAGTGCAATGTGTCACAGTAAAATGTATCAGATATAATGTGCTACAGTGCAATGTGTCATAGTAAAAATGTATCAGATATAATGTGCTACAGTGCAATGTGTCATAGTATAAATGTACCAGATATAGTGTGCTACAGTGCAATGTGTCACAGGAAAAATGTATCAGATATAGTGTGCTACAGTGCAATGTGTCATAGTAAAAATGTATCAGATATAGTGTGCCACAGTACAATGTGTCACAGTAAAAATGTATTAGATATAGTGTGCCACAGTACAATGTGTCACAGTAAAAATGTATCAGATATAGTGTGCTACAGTGCAATGTGTCATAGTATAAATGTATCAGATATAGTGTGCTACAGTGCAATGTGTCATAGTAAAAATTTATCAAATATAATGTGCTATAGTGCAATGTGTCATAGTAAAAATGTATCAGATATAGTGTGTCACAGTGCAATCTGTCATAGTATAAATGTATCAGATATAGTGTGCCACAGTGCAATGTGTCATAGTAAAAATGTATCAGATATAGTGTGCTACAGTGCAATGTCTCACAGTAAAAATGTATTAGATATAGTGTGCTACAGTGCAATGTGTCACAGGAAAAATGTATCAGATATAATGTGCTACAGTACAATGTGTCATTGTATAAATGTATCAGATATAGTGTGCTACAGTGCAATGTGTCACAGTAAAAATGTATTAGATATAGTGTGCTACAGTGCAATGTGTCATAGTATAAATGTATCAAATATAATGTGCTATAGTGCAATGTGTCATAGTAAAAATGTATCAGATATAGTGTGCCCCAGTGCAATGTGTCATAGTATAAATGTATCAGATATAGTGTGCCACAGTGCAATGTGTCATAGTAAAAATGTATCAGATATAGTGTGCTACAGTGAAATGTGTCATAGTAAAAATGTATCAGATATAGTGTGCTACAGTGCAATGTGTCATAGTAAAAATGTATCAGATATAGTGTGCTACAGTGCAATGTGTCACAGGAAAAATGTGTCATATATAGTGTGCTACAGTGCAAGGTGTCATAGTGTAAATGTATCAGATATAGTGTGCTACAGTGCAATGTGTCATAGTAAAAATGTATCAGATATAGTGTGCTACAGTGCAATGTGTCACAGTAAAAATGTATCAGATATAATGTGCCACAGTGCAATGTGTCATAGTAAAATGTATCAGATATAGTGTGCTACAGTGCAATGTGTCACAGGAAAAATGTATCAGATATAGTGTGCTACAGTGCAATGTGTCACAGGAAAAATGTATCAGATATAGTGTGTTACAGTGCAATGTGTCACAGGAAAAATGTATCAGATATAGTGTGCTACAGTGCAATGTGTCACAGTAAAAATGTATCAGATATAGTGTGCCACAGTGCAATGTGTCATAGTAAAAATGTATAAGATATAGTGTGCCACAGTGCAATGTGTCATAGTATAAATGTATCAGATATAGTGTGCTACAGTGCAATGTGTCATAGTAAAAATGTATCAGATATAGTGTGCCACAGTACAATGTGTCACAGTAAAAATGTATCAGATATAGTGTGCTACAGTACAATGTGTCACAGTAAAAATGTATCAGATATGATATAGTGTGCTACAGTGCAATGTGTCACAGTAAAAATGTATCAGATATAGTGTGCCACAGTGCAATGTGTCATTGTATAAATGTATCAGATATAGTGTGCTACAGTGCAATGTGTCATTGTATAAATGTATCAGATATAGTGTGCTACAGTGCAATGTGTCATTGTATAAATGTATCAGATATAGTGTGCTACAGTGCAATGTGTCATAGTAAAAATGTATCAGATATGATATAGTGTGCTACAGTGCAATGTGTCATAGTATAAATGTATCAAATATAATGTGCTATAGTGCAATGTGTCATAGTAAAAATGTATCAGATATAGTGTGCCCCAGTGCAATGTGTCATAGTATAAATGTATCAGATATAGTGTGCCACAGTGCAATGTGTCATAGTAAAAATGTATCAGATATAGTGTGCTACAGTGCAATGTGTCATAGTAAAAATGTATCAGATATAGTGTGCTACAGTGCAATGTGTCATAGTAAAAATGTATCAGATATAGTGTGCTACAGTGCAATGTGTCACAGGAAAAATGTATCAGATATAGTGTGCTACAGTGCAAGGTGTCATAGTGTAAATGTATCAGATATAGTGTGCTACAGTGCAATGTGTCATAGTAAAAATGTATCGGATATAGTGTGCTACAGTGCAATGTGTCAGAGTAAAAATGTATCAGATATAATGTGCAACAGTGCAATGTGTCATAGTAAAATGTATCAGATATAGTGTGCTACAGTGCAATGTGTCACAGGAAAAATGTATCAGATATAGTGTGCTACAGTGCAATGTGTCACAGGAAAAATGTATCAGATATAGTGTGCTACAGTGCAATGTGTCACAGGAAAAATGTATCAGATATAGTGTGCTACAGTGCAATGTGTCACAGTAAAAATGTATCAGATATAGTGTGCCACAGTGCAATGTGTCATAGTAAAAATGTATCAGATATAGTGTGCCACAGTGCAATGTGTCATAGTATAAATGTATCAGATATAGTGTGCTACAGTGCAATGTGTCATAGTATAAATGTATCAGATATAGTGTGCTACAGTGCAATGTGTCGTAGTAAAAATGTATCAGATATAGTGTGCCACAGTGCAATGTGTCATAGTATAAATGTATCAGATATAGTGTGCTACAGTACAATGTGTCATTGTATAAATGTATCAGATATAGTGTGCTACAGTGCAATGTGTCATAGTAAAAATGTATCAGATATGATATAGTGTGCTACAGTGCAATGTGTCACAGTAAAAATGTATCAGATATAGTGTGCCACAGTGCAATGTGTCATTGTATAAATTTATCAGATATAGTGTGCTACAGTGCAATGTGTCATTGTATAAATGTATCAGATATAGTGTGCTACAGTGCAATGTGTCATTGTATAAATGTATCAGATATAGTGTGCTACAGTGCAAGGTGTCATAGTAAAAATGTATCAGATTTGGGCCTAGATTTAGAGTTTGGCGGTAGAGGCTCCTAACGCTGGTTTTCGGCTACCGCCGGTATTTGGAGTCACTCAAAATAGGGTCTAACACTCACTTTTCAGCCGCGACTTTTCCATACCGCAGATCCCCCTACGCCATTTGCGTATCCTATCTTTTCAATGGGATCGTTCTAACTCCGGTATTTAGAGTCGTTTCTGAAGTGAGCGTTAGAGCTCTAACGACAAAACTGCAGCCGCAGGAAAAAAGCAGGAGTTAAGAGCTTTCTGGGCTAACGCCGGTTTATAAAGCTCTTAACTACTGTACCCTAAAGTACACTAACACCCATAAACTACCTATGTACCCCTAAACCGAGGTCCCCCCACATCGCCGACACTTGATTAAATTTTTTTAACCCCTAATCTGCCGACCGCCACCTACGTTATACTTATGTACCCCTAATCTGCTGCCCCTAACACCGCCGACCCCTGTATTATATTTATTAACCCCTAACCTGCCCCCCACAACGTCGTCGCCAGCTACTTACAATAATTAACCCCTAATCTGCCGACCGCAAAGCGCCGCCACCTACGTTATCCTTATGTACCCCTAATCTGATGCCCCTAACACCGCCGACCCCTATATTATATTTATTAACCCCTATTCTGCCCCCCACAACGTCGCTTCCACCTGCCTACACTTATTAACGCCTAATCTGCCGAGCGGACCTGAGCGCTACTATAATAAAGTTATTAACCCCTAATCCGCCTCACTAACCCTATCATAAATAGTATTAACCCCTAATCTGCCCTCCCTAACATCGCCGACACCTAACTTCAATTATTAACCCCTAATCTGCCGAACGAATCTCGCCGCTATTCTAATAAATGTATTAACCCCTAAAGCTAAGTCTAACCCTAACACTAACACCCCCCTAAGTTAAATATAATTTAAATCTAACAAAATTAATTAACTCTTATTAAATAAATTATTCCTATTTAAATCTAAATACTTACCTGTAAAATAAACCCTAATATAGCTACAATATAAATTATAATTACATTGTAGCTATTTTAGGATTAATATTTATTTTACAGGCAACTTTGTAATTATTTTAACCAGGTACAATAGCTATTAAATAGTTAAGAACTATTTAATAGTTACCTAGTTAAAATAATAACAAAATTACCTGTAAAATAAGTCCTAACCTAAGTTATAATTAAACCTAACACTACCCTATCAATAAATTAATTAAATAAAATACCTACAATTACCTACAATAAAACCTAACACTACACTATCAATAAATAAATTAAATACAATTTCTACAAATAACTACAATTACATAAACTAACTAAAGTACAAAAAATAAAAAAGAACTAAGTTACAAAAAATAAAAAAATATTTACAAACATAAGAAAAATATTACAACAATTTTAAACTAATTACACCTACTCTAAGCCCCCTAATAAAATAACAAAGACCCCCAAAATAAAAAAATGCCCTACCCTATTCTAAATTAATAGAGTTAAAAGCTCTTTTACCTTACCAGCCCTGAACAGGGCCCTTTGCGGGGCATGCCCCAAGAAAATCAGCTCTTTTGCCTGTAAAAAAAAACATACAATACCCCCCCCCCAACATTACAACCCACCACCCACATACCCCTAATCTAACCCAAACCCCCCTTAAATAAACCTAACACTAAGCCCCTGAAGATCTTCCTACCTTGTCTTCACCTCAACAGAATATAGTGTAAATGTATCAGATATAGTGTGCTGCAGTGCAATGTGTCATAGTAAAAATGTATCGGATATAGTGTGCTACAGTGCAATGTGTCATAGTAAAAATGTATCGGATATAGTGTGCTACAGTGCAATGTGTCACAGTAAAAATGTATCAGATATAATGTGCCACAGTGCAATGTGTCATAGTAAAATGTATCAGATATAGTGTGCTACAGTGCAATGTGTCACAGGAAAAATGTATCAGATATAGTGTGCTACAGTGCAATGTGTCACAGGAAAAATGTATCAGATATAGTGTGCTACAGTGCAATGTGTCACAGGAAAAATGTATCAGATATAGTGTGCTACAGTGCAATGTGTCACAGTAAAAATGTATCAGATATAGTGTGCCACAGTGCAATGTGTCATAGTAAAAATGTATCAGATATAGTGTGCCACAGTGCAATGTGTCATAGTATAAATGTATCAGATATAGTGTGCTACAGTGCAATGTGTCATTGTATAAATGTATCAGATATAGTGTGCTACAGTGCAATGTGTCATAGTAAAAATGTATCAGATATAGTGTGCTACAGTGCAAGGTGTCATAGTAAAAATGTATCAGATTTGGGCCTAGATTTAGAGTTTGGCGGTAGAGGCTCCTAACGCTGGTTTTAGGCTACCGCCGGTATTTGGAGTCACTCAAAATAGGGTCTAACACTCACTTTTCAGCCGCGACTTTTCCATACCGCAGATCCCCCTACGCCATTTGCGTATCCTATCTTTTCAATGGGATCGTTCTAACTCCGGTATTTAGAGTCGTTTCTGAAGTGAGCGTTAGAGCTCTAACGACAAAACTGCAGCCGCAGGAAAAAAGCAGGAGTTAAGAGCTTTCTGGGCTAACGCCGGTTTATAAAGCTCTTAACTACTGTACCCTAAAGTACACTAACACCCATAAACTACCTATGTACCCCTAAACCGAGGTCCCCCCACATCGCCGACACTTGATTAAATTTTTTTAACCCCTAATCTGCCGACCGCCACCTACGTTATACTTATGTACCCCTAATCTGCTGCCCCTAACACCGCCGACCCCTGTATTATATTTATTAACCCCTAACCTGCCCCCCACAACGTCGCCGCCAGCTACTTACAATAATTAACCCCTAATCTGCCGACCGCAAAGCGCCGCCACCTACGTTATCCTTATGTACCCCTAATCTGATGCCCCTAACACCGCCGACCCCTATATTATATTTATTAACCCCTATTCTGCCCCCCACAACGTCGCTTCCACCTGCCTACACTTATTAACGCCTAATCTGCCGAGCGGACCTGAGCGCTACTATAATAAAGTTATTAACCCCTAATCCGCCTCACTAACCCTATCATAAATAGTATTAACCCCTAATCTGCCCTCCCTAACATCGCCGACACCTAACTTCAATTATTAACCCCTAATCTGCCGAACGAATCTCGCCGCTATTCTAATAAATGTATTAACCCCTAAAGCTAAGTCTAACCCTAACACTAACACCCCCCTAAGTTAAATATAATTTAAATCTAACAAAATTAATTAACTCTTATTAAATAAATTATTCCTATTTAAATCTAAATACTTACCTGTAAAATAAACCCTAATATAGCTACAATATAAATTATAATTACATTGTAGCTATTTTAGGATTAATATTTATTTTACAGGCAACTTTGTAATTATTTTAACCAGGTACAATAGCTATTAAATAGTTAAGAACTATTTAATAGTTACCTAGTTAAAATAATAACAAAATTACCTGTAAAATAAGTCCTAACCTAAGTTATAATTAAACCTAACACTACCCTATCAATAAATTAATTAAATAAAATACCTACAATTACCTACAATAAAACCTAACACTACACTATCAATAAATAAATTAAATACAATTTCTACAAATAACTACAATTACATAAACTAACTAAAGTACAAAAAATAAAAAAGAACTAAGTTACAAAAAATAAAAAAATATTTACAAACATAAGAAAAATATTACAACAATTTTAAACTAATTACACCTACTCTAAGCCCCCTAATAAAATAACAAAGACCCCCAAAATAAAAAAATGCCCTACCCTATTCTAAATTAATAGAGTTAAAAGCTCTTTTACCTTACCAGCCCTGAACAGGGCCCTTTGCGGGGCATGCCCCAAGAAAATCAGCTCTTTTGCCTGTAAAAAAAAACATACAATACCCCCCCCCCAACATTACAACCCACCACCCACATACCCCTAATCTAACCCAAACCCCCCTTAAATAAACCTAACACTAAGCCCCTGAAGATCTTCCTACCTTGTCTTCACCTCAACAGGTATCACCGATCCGTCCTGGCATCCGGTGCTGAAGAGGTCCAGAAGAGGCTCCAAAGTCTTCCTCCTATCCGGCAAGAAGAGGACATCCGGACCGGCAAACATCTTCATCCAAGCTGCATCTTCGATCTTCTTCCATCCGGTGCGGAACGGGTCCATGTTGAAGCATCCGACGCGGATCCATCCTCTTCTTCCGGCGTCTCCCGACAAATGACGGTTCCTTTAAGGGACATCATCCAAGATGGCGTCCATCGAATTCCGATTGGCTGATAGGATTCTATCAGCCAATCGGAATTAAGGTAGGAATATTCTGATTGGCTGATGGAATCAGCCAATCAGAATCAAGTTCAATCCGATTGGCTGATCCAATCAGCCAATCAGATTGAGCTCGCATTCTATTGGCTGTTCCGATCAGCCAATAGAATGCGAGCTCAATCTGATTGGCTGATTGGATCAGCCAATCGGATTGAACTTGAATCTGATTGGCTGATTCCATCAGCCAATCAGAATATTCCTACCTTAATTCCGATTGGCTGATAGAATCCTATCAGCCAATCGGAATTCGATGGACGCCATCTTGGATTATGTCCCTTAAAGGAACCGTCATTTGTCGGGAGACGCCGGAAGAAGAGGATGGATCCGCGTCGGATGCTTCAACATGGACCCGTTCCGCACCGGATGGAAGAAGATCGAAGATGCAGCTTGGATGAAGATGTTTGCCGGTCCGGATGTCCTCTTCTTGCCGGATAGGAGGAAGACTTTGGAGCCTCTTCTAGTACAATGTGTCATTGTATAAATGTATCAGATATAGTGTGCTACAGTGCAATGTGTCATTGTATAAATGTATCAGATATAGTGTGCTACAGTGCAATGTGTCATTGTATAAATGTATCAGATATAGTGTGCTACAGTGCAATGTGTCATTGTATAAATGTATCAGATATAGTGTGCTACAGTGCAATGTGTCATAGTAAAAATGTATCAGATATAGTGTGCTATAGTACAATGTGTCATTGTATAAATGTATCAGATATAGTGTGCTACAGTGCAATGTGTCATTGTATAAATGTATCAGATATAGTGTGCTACAGTGCAATGTGTTATAGTATAAATGTATCAGATATAGTGTGCTACAGTACAATGTGTCATTGTATAAATGTATCAGATATAGTGTGCTACAGTGCAATGTGTCATAGTAAAAATGTATCAGATATAGTGTGCTACAGTGCAATGTGTCACAGGAAAAATGTATCATATATAGTGTGCTACAGTGCAAGGTGTCATAGTGTAAATGTATCAGATATAGTGTGCTACAGTGCAATGTGTCATAGTAAAAATGTATCAGATATAGTGTGCTACAGTGCAATGTGTCACAGTAAAAATGTATCAGATATAATGTGCCACAGTGCAATGTGTCATAGTAAAATGTATCAGATATAGTGTGCTACAGTGCAATGTGTCACAGGAAAAATGTATCATATATAGTGTGCTACAGTGCAATGTGTCACAGGAAAAATGTATCAGATATAGTGTGTTACAGTGCAATGTGTCACAGGAAAAATGTATCAGATATAGTGTGCTACAGTGCAATGTGTCACAGTAAAAATGTATCAGATATAGTGTGCCACAGTGCAATGTGTCATAGTATAAATGTATCAGATATAGTGTGCTACAGTGCAATGTGTCATAGTAAAAATGTATCAGATATAGTGTGCCACAGTACAATGTGTCACAGTAAAAATGTATCAGATATAGTGTGCTACAGTACAATGTGTCACAGTAAAAATGTATCAGATATGATATAGTGTGCTACAGTGCAATGTGTCACAGTAAAAATGTATCAGATATAGTGTGCCACAGTGCAATGTGTCATTGTATAAATGTATCAGATATAGTGTGCTACAGTGCAATGTGTCATTGTATAAATGTATCAGATATAGTGTGCTACAGTGCAATGTGTCATTGTATAAATGTATCAGATATAGTGTGCTACAGTGCAATGTGTCATAGTAAAAATGTATCAGATATGATATAGTGTGCTACAGTGCAATGTGTCAAAGTATAAATGTATCAAATATAATGTGCTATAGTGCAATGTGTCATAGTAAAAATGTATCAGATATAGTGTGCCCCAGTGCAATGTGTCATAGTATAAATGTATCAGATATAGTGTGCCACAGTGCAATGTGTCATAGTAAAAATGTATCAGATATAGTGTGCTACAGTGCAATGTGTCATAGTAAAAATGTATCAGATATAGTGTGCTACAGTGCAATGTGTCATAGTAAAAATGTATCAGATATAGTGTGCTACAGTGCAATGTGTCACAGGAAAAATGTATCAGATATAGTGTGCTACAGTGCAAGGTGTCATAGTGTAAATGTATCAGATATAGTGTGCTACAGTGCAATGTGTCATAGTAAAAATGTATCGGATATAGTGTGCTACAGTGCAATGTGTCACAGTAAAAATGTATCAGATATAATGTGCCACAGTGCAATGTGTCATAGTAAAATGTATCAGATATAGTGTGCTACAGTGCAATGTGTCACAGGAAAAATGTATCAGATATAGTGTGCTACAGTGCAAGGTGTCATAGTGTAAATGTATCAGATATAGTGTGCTACAGTGCAATGTGTCATAGTAAAAATGTATCGGATATAGTGTGCTACAGTGCAATGTGTCACAGTAAAAATGTATCAGATATAATGTGCCACAGTGCAATGTGTCATAGTAAAATGTATCAGATATAGTGTGCTACAGTGCAATGTGTCACAGTAAAAATGTATCAGATATAGTGTGCTACAGTGCAATGTGTCACAGTAAAAATGTATCAGATATAGTGTGCTACAGTGCAATGTGTCACAGTAAAAATGTATCAGATATAGTGTGCCACAGTGCAATGTGTCATAGTAAAAATGTATCAGATATAGTGTGCCACAGTGCAATGTGTCATAGTATAAATGTATCAGATATAGTGTGCTACAGTGCAATGTGTCATTGTATAAATGTATCAGATATAGTGTGCTACAGTGCAATGTGTCATAGTAAAAATGTATCAGATATAGTGTGCTACAGTGCAAGGTGTCATAGTAAAAATGTATCAGATTTGGGCCTAGATTTAGAGTTTGGCGGTAGAGGCTCCTAACGCTGGTTTTAGGCTACCGCCGGTATTTGGAGTCACTCAAAATAGGGTCTAACACTCACTTTTCAGCCGCGACTTTTCCATACCGCAGATCCCCCTACGCCATTTGCGTATCCTATCTTTTCAATGGGATCGTTCTAACTCCGGTATTTAGAGTCGTTTCTGAAGTGAGCGTTAGAGCTCTAACGACAAAACTGCAGCCGCAGGAAAAAAGCAGGAGTTAAGAGCTTTCTGGGCTAACGCCGGTTTATAAAGCTCTTAACTACTGTACCCTAAAGTACACTAACACCCATAAACTACCTATGTACCCCTAAACCGAGGTCCCCCCACATCGCCGACACTTGATTAAATTTTTTTAACCCCTAATCTGCCGACCGCCACCTACGTTATACTTATGTACCCCTAATCTGCTGCCCCTAACACCGCCGACCCCTGTATTATATTTATTAACCCCTAACCTGCCCCCCACAACGTCGCCGCCAGCTACTTACAATAATTAACCCCTAATCTGCCGACCGCAAAGCGCCGCCACCTACGTTATCCTTATGTACCCCTAATCTGATGCCCCTAACACCGCCGACCCCTATATTATATTTATTAACCCCTATTCTGCCCCCCACAACGTCGCTTCCACCTGCCTACACTTATTAACGCCTAATCTGCCGAGCGGACCTGAGCGCTACTATAATAAAGTTATTAACCCCTAATCCGCCTCACTAACCCTATCATAAATAGTATTAACCCCTAATCTGCCCTCCCTAACATCGCCGACACCTAACTTCAATTATTAACCCCTAATCTGCCGAACGAATCTCGCCGCTATTCTAATAAATGTATTAACCCCTAAAGCTAAGTCTAACCCTAACACTAACACCCCCCTAAGTTAAATATAATTTAAATCTAACAAAATTAATTAACTCTTATTAAATAAATTATTCCTATTTAAATCTAAATACTTACCTGTAAAATAAACCCTAATATAGCTACAATATAAATTATAATTACATTGTAGCTATTTTAGGATTAATATTTATTTTACAGGCAACTTTGTAATTATTTTAACCAGGTACAATAGCTATTAAATAGTTAAGAACTATTTAATAGTTACCTAGTTAAAATAATAACAAAATTACCTGTAAAATAAGTCCTAACCTAAGTTATAATTAAACCTAACACTACCCTATCAATAAATTAATTAAATAAAATACCTACAATTACCTACAATAAAACCTAACACTACACTATCAATAAATAAATTAAATACAATTTCTACAAATAACTACAATTACATAAACTAACTAAAGTACAAAAAATAAAAAAGAACTAAGTTACAAAAAATAAAAAAATATTTACAAACATAAGAAAAATATTACAACAATTTTAAACTAATTACACCTACTCTAAGCCCCCTAATAAAATAACAAAGACCCCCAAAATAAAAAAATGCCCTACCCTATTCTAAATTAATAGAGTTAAAAGCTCTTTTACCTTACCAGCCCTGAACAGGGCCCTTTGCGGGGCATGCCCCAAGAAAATCAGCTCTTTTGCCTGTAAAAAAAAACATACAATACCCCCCCCCCAACATTACAACCCACCACCCACATACCCCTAATCTAACCCAAACCCCCCTTAAATAAACCTAACACTAAGCCCCTGAAGATCTTCCTACCTTGTCTTCACCTCAACAGGTATCACCGATCCGTCCTGGCATCCGGTGCTGAAGAGGTCCAGAAGAGGCTCCAAAGTCTTCCTCCTATCCGGCAAGAAGAGGACATCCGGACCGGCAAACATCTTCATCCAAGCTGCATCTTCGATCTTCTTCCATCCGGTGCGGAACGGGTCCATGTTGAAGCATCCAACGCGGATCCATCCTCTTCTTCCGGCGTCTCCCGACAAATGACGGTTCCTTTAAGGGACATCATCCAAGATGGCGTCCATCGAATTCCGATTGGCTGATAGGATTCTATCAGCCAATCGGAATTAAGGTAGGAATATTCTGATTGGCTGATGGAATCAGCCAATCAGAATCAAGTTCAATCCGATTGGCTGATCCAATCAGCCAATCAGATTGAGCTCGCATTCTATTGGCTGTTCCGATCAGCCAATAGAATGCGAGCTCAATCTGATTGGCTGATTGGATCAGCCAATCGGATTGAACTTGAATCTGATTGGCTGATTCCATCAGCCAATCAGAATATTCCTACCTTAATTCCGATTGGCTGATAGAATCCTATCAGCCAATCGGAATTCGATGGACGCCATCTTGGATGATGTCCCTTAAAGGAACCGTCATTTGTCGGGAGACGCCGGAAGAAGAGGATGGATCCGCGTCGGATGCTTCAACATGGACCCGTTCCGCACCGGATGGAAGAAGATCGAAGATGCAGCTTGGATGAAGATGTTTGCCGGTCCGGATGTCCTCTTCTTGCCGGATAGGAGGAAGACTTTGGAGCCTCTTCTAGTACAATGTGTCATTGTATAAATGTATCAGATATAGTGTGCTACAGTGCAATGTGTCATTGTATAAATGTATCAGATATAGTGTGCTACAGTGCAATGTGTCATTGTATAAATGTATCAGATATAGTGTGCTACAGTGCAATGTGTCATTGTATAAATGTATCAGATATAGTGTGCTACAGTGCAATGTGTCACAGTAAAAATGTATCAGATATAGTGTGCCACAGTGCAATGTGTCATTGTATAAATGTATCAGATATAGTGTGCTACAGTGCAATGTGTCATTGTATAAATGTATCAGATATAGTGTGCTACAGTGCAATGTGTCATTGTATAAATGTATCAGATATAGTGTGCTACAGTGCAATGTGTCATAGTAAAAATGTATCAGATATGATATAGTGTGCTACAGTGCAATGTGTCATAGTATAAATGTATCAAATATAATGTGCTATAGTGCAATGTGTCATAGTAAAAATGTATCAGATATAGTGTGCCCCAGTGCAATGTGTCATAGTATAAATGTATCAGATATAGTGTGCCACAGTGCAATGTGTCATAGTAAAAATGTATCAGATATAGTGTGCTACAGTGCAATGTGTCATAGTAAAAATGTATCAGATATAGTGTGCTACAGTGCAATGTGTCATAGTAAAAATGTATCAGATATAGTGTGCTACAGTGCAATGTGTCACAGGAAAAATGTATCAGATATAGTGTGCTACAGTGCAAGGTGTCATAGTGTAAATGTATCAGATATAGTGTGCTACAGTGCAATGTGTCATAGTAAAAATGTATCGGATATAGTGTGCTACAGTGCAATGTGTCACAGTAAAAATGTATCAGATATAATGTGCCACAGTGCAATGTGTCATAGTAAAATGTATCAGATATAGTGTGCTACAGTGCAATGTGTCACAGGAAAAATGTATCAGATATAGTGTGCTACAGTGCAATGTGTCACAGGAAAAATGTATCAGATATAGTGTGCTACAGTGCAATGTGTCACAGGAAAAATGTATCAGATATAGTGTGCTACAGTGCAATGTGTCACAGGAAAAATGTATCAGATATAGTGTGCCACAGTGCAATGTGTCATAGTAAAAATGTATCAGATATAGTGTGCCACAGTGCAATGTGTCATAGTATAAATGTATCAGATATAGTGTGCTACAGTGCAATGTGTCATAGTATAAATGTATCAGATATAGTGTGCTACAGTGCAATGTGTCATAGTAAAAATGTATCAGATATAGTGTGCCACAGTGCAATGTGTCATAGTATAAATGTATCAGATATAGTGTGCTACAGTGCAATGTGTCATAGTAAAAATGTATCAGATATAGTGTGCCACAGTACAATGTGTCATTGTATAAATGTATCAGATATAGTGTGCTACAGTGCAATGTGTCATAGTAAAAATGTATCAGATATGATATAGTGTGCTACAGTGCAATGTGTCACAGTAAAAATGTATCAGATATAGTGTGCCACAGTGCAATGTGTCATTGTATAAATTTATCAGATATAGTGTGCTACAGTGCAATGTGTCATTGTATAAATGTATCAGATATAGTGTGCTACAGTGCAATGTGTCATTGTATAAATGTATCAGATATAGTGTGCTACAGTGCAATGTGTCATAGTAAAAATGTATCAGATATAGTGTGCTACAGTGCAAGGTGTCATAGTAAAAATGTATCAGATTTGGGCCTAGATTTAGAGTTTGGCGGTAGAGGCTCCTAACGCTGGTTTTAGGCTACCGCCGGTATTTGGAGTCACTCAAAATAGGGTCTAACACTCACTTTTCAGCCGCGACTTTTCCATACCGCAGATCCCCCTACGCCATTTGCGTATCCTATCTTTTCAATGGGATCGTTCTAACTCCGGTATTTAGAGTCGTTTCTGAAGTGAGCGTTAGAGCTCTAACGACAAAACTGCAGCCGCAGGAAAAAAGCAGGAGTTAAGAGCTTTCTGGGCTAACGCCGGTTTATAAAGCTCTTAACTACTGTACCCTAAAGTACACTAACACCCATAAACTACCTATGTACCCCTAAACCGAGGTCCCCCCACATCGCCGACACTTGATTAAATTTTTTTAACCCCTAATCTGCCGACCGCCACCTACGTTATACTTATGTACCCCTAATCTGCTGCCCCTAACACCGCCGACCCCTGTATTATATTTATTAACCCCTAACCTGCCCCCCACAACGTCGCCGCCAGCTACTTACAATAATTAACCCCTAATCTGCCGACCGCAAAGCGCCACCACCTACGTTATCCTTATGTACCCCTAATCTGATGCCCCTAACACCGCCGACCCCTATATTATATTTATTAACCCCTATTCTGCCCCCCACAACGTCGCTTCCACCTGCCTACACTTATTAACGCCTAATCTGCCGAGCGGACCTGAGCGCTACTATAATAAAGTTATTAACCCCTAATCCGCCTCACTAACCCTATCATAAATAGTATTAACCCCTAATCTGCCCTCCCTAACATCGCCGACAACTAACTTCAATTATTAACCCCTAATCTGCCGAACGAATCTCGCCGCTATTCTAATAAATGTATTAACCCCTAAAGCTAAGTCTAACCCTAACACTAACACCCCCCTAAATTAAATATAATTTAAATCTAACAAAATTAATTAACTCTTATTAAATAAATTATTCCTATTTAAATCTAAATACTTACCTGTAAAATAAACCCTAATATAGCTACAATATAAATTATAATTACATTGTAGCTATTTTAGGATTAATATTTATTTTACAGGCAACTTTGTAATTATTTTAACCAGGTACAATAGCTATTAAATAGTTAAGAACTATTTAATAGTTACCTAGTTAAAATAATAACAAAATTACCTGTAAAATAAGTCCTAACCTAAGTTATAATTAAACCTAACACTACCCTATCAATAAATTAATTAAATAAAATACCTACAATTACCTACAATAAAACCTAACACTACACTATCAATAAATAAATTAAATACAATTTCTACAAATAACTACAATTACATAAACTAACTAAAGTACAAAAAATAAAAAAGAACTAAGTTACAAAAAATAAAAAAATATTTACAAACATAAGAAAAATATTACAACAATTTTAAACTAATTACACCTACTCTAAGCCCCCTAATAAAATAACAAAGACCCCCAAAATAAAAAAATGCCCTACCCTATTCTAAATTAATAGAGTTAAAAGCTCTTTTACCTTACCAGCCCTGAACAGGGCCCTTTGCGGGGCATGCCCCAAGAAAATCAGCTCTTTTGCCTGTAAAAAAAAACATACAATACCCCCCCCCCCAACATTACAACCCACCACCCACATACCCCTAATCTAACCCAAACCCCCCTTAAATAAACCTAACACTAAGCCCCTGAAGATCTTCCTACCTTGTCTTCACCTCAACAGGTATCACCGATCCGTCCTGGCATCCGGTGCTGAAGAGGTCCAGAAGAGGCTCCAAAGTCTTCCTCCTATCCGGCAAGAAGAGGACATCCGGACCGGCAAACATCTTCATCCAAGCTGCATCTTCGATCTTCTTCCATCCGGTGCGGAACGGGTCCATGTTGAAGCATCCGACGCGGATCCATCCTCTTCTTCCGGCGTCTCCCGACAAATGACGGTTCCTTTAAGGGACATCATCCCAGATGGCGTCCATCGAATTCCGATTGGCTGATAGGATTCTATCAGCCAATCGGAATTAAGGTAGGAATATTCTGATTGGCTGATGGAATCAGCCAATCAGAATCAATTTCAATCCGATTGGCTGATCCAATCAGCCAATCAGATTGAGCTCGCATTCTATTGGCTGTTCCGATCAGCCAATAGAATGCGAGCTCAATCTGATTGGCTGATTGGATCAGCCAATCGGATTGAACTTGAATCTGATTGGCTGATTCCATCAGCCAATCAGAATATTCCTACCTTAATTCCGATTGGCTGATAGAATCCTATCAGCCAATCGGAATTCGATGGACGCCATCTTGGATGATGTCCCTTAAAGGAACCGTCATTTGTCGGGAGACGCCGGAAGAAGAGGATGGATCCGCGTCGGATGCTTCAACATGGACCCGTTCCGCACCGGATGGAAGAAGATCGAAGATGCAGCTTGGATGAAGATGTTTGCCGGTCCGGATGTCCTCTTCTTGCCGGATAGGAGGAAGACTTTGGAGCCTCTTCTAGTACAATGTGTCATTGTATAAATGTATCAGATATAGTGTGCTACAGTGCAATGTGTCATTGTATAAATGTATCAGATATAGTGTGCTACAGTGCAATGTGTCATTGTATAAATGTATCAGATATAGTGTGCTACAGTGCAATGTGTCATAGTAAAAATGTATCAGATATAGTGTGCTATAGTACAATGTGTCATTGTATAAATGTATCAGATATAGTGTGCTACAGTGCAATGTGTCATTGTATAAATGTATCAGATATAGTGTGCTACAGTGCAATGTGTTATAGTATAAATGTATCAGATATAGTGTGCTACAGTACAATGTGTCATTGTATAAATGTATCAGATATAGTGTGCTACAGTACAATGTGTTATTGTATAAATGTATCAGATATAGTGTGCTATAGTACAATGTGTCATTGTATAAATGTATCAGATATAGTGTGCTACAGTGCAATGTGTTATTGTATAAATGTATCAGATATAGGCCTAGATTTAGAGTTCGGCGGTAAAAGGGCTGTTAACGCTCCGCGGGTTTTTTTCTGGCCGCACCATAAATTTAACTCTGGTATCGAGAGTTCAAACAAATGCTGCGTTAGGCTCCAAAAAAGGAGCGTAGAGCATTTTTACCGCAAATGCAACTCTCGATACCAGAGTTGCTTACGGACGCGGCCGGCATCAAAAACGTGCTCGTGCACGATTCTCCCATAGGAAACAATGGGGCTGTTTGAGCTGAAAAAAAACCTAACACCTGCAAAAAAGCAGCGTTCAGCTCCTAACGCAGCCCCATTGTTTCCTATGGGGAAACACCTCCTAAGTCTGCACCTAACACCCTAACATGTACCCCGAGTCTAAACACCCCTAACCTTACACTTATTAACCCCTAATCTGCCGCCCCCGCTATCGCTGACCCCTGCATTACACTTTTAACCCCTAATCTGCCGCTCCGTAAACCGCCGCCACCTACGTTATCCCTATGTACCCCTAATCTGCTGCCCTAACATCGCCGACCCCTATGTTATATTTATTAACCCCTAATCTGCCCCCCACAACGTCGCCGACACCTACCTACACTTATTAACCCCTAATCTGCCGAGCGGACCTGAGCGCTACTATAATAAAGTTATTAACCCCTAATCCGCCTCACTAACCCTATCATAAATAGTATTAACCCCTAATCTGCCCTCCCTAACATCGCCGACACCTACCTTCAATTATTAACCCCTAATCTGCCGACCGGAGCTCACCGCTATTCTAATAAATGTATTAACCCCTAAAGCTAAGTCTAACCCTAACACTAACACCCCCCTAAGTTAAATATAATTTTTATCTAACGAAATAAATTAACTCTTATTAAATAAATTATTCCTATTTAAAGCTAAATACTTACCTGTAAAATAAATCCTAATATAGCTACAATATAAATTATAATTATATTATAGCTATTTTAGGATTAATATTTATTTTACAGGCAACTTTGTAATTATTTTAACCAGGTACAATAGCTATTAAATAGTTAAGAACTATTTAATAGTTACCTAGTTAAAATAATAACAAATTTACCTGTAAAATAAATCCTAACCTAAGATATAATTAAACCTAACACTACCCTATCAATAAAATAATTAAATAAACTACCTACAATTACCTACAATTAACCTAACACTACACTATCAATAAATTAATTAAACACAATTGCTACAAATAAATAACATTAAATAAACTATCTAAAGTACAAAAAATAAAAAAGAACTAAGTTACAGAAAATAATAAAATATTTACAAACATAAGAAAAATATTACAACAATTTTAAACTAATTACACCTACTCTAAGCCCCCTAATAAAATAACAAAGCCCCCCAAAATAAAAAATTCCCTACCCTATTCTAAAATACAAATATTACAAGCTCTTTTACCTTACCAGCCCTGAACAGGGCCCTTTGCGGGGCATGCCCCAAGAATTTCAGCTCTTTTGCCTGTAAAAAAAAACATACTATACCCCCCCCCCAACATTACAACCCACCACCCACATACCCCTAATCTAACCCAAACCCCCCTTAAATAAACCTAACACTACCCCCCTGATGATCTTCCTACCTTGTCTTCACCATGCCAGGTTCACCGATCCGTCCTGGCTCCAAGATCTTCATCCAACCCAAGCGGGGGCTAGACATCCACTGAAGAAGTCCAGAAGAGGGTCCAAAGTCTTCCTCCTATCCGGCAAGAAGAGGACATCCGGACCGGCAAACATCTTCTCCAAGCGGCATCTTCTATCTTCTTCCATCCGATGACGACCGGCTCCATCTTGAAGACCTCCAGCGCGGATCCATCCTCTTCTTCCGACGACTAGACGACGAATGACGGTTCCTTTAAGGGACGTCATCCAAGATGGCGTCCCTCGAATTCCGATTGGCTGATAGGATTCTATCAGCCAATCGGAATTAAGGTAGGAATTTTCTGATTGGCTGATGGAATCAGCCAATCAGAATATAGTTCAATCCGATTGGCTGATCCAATCAGCCAATCAGATTGAGCTCGCATTCTATTGGCTGATCGGAACAGCCAATAGAATGCGAGCTCAATCTGATTGGCTGATTGGATCAGCCAATCGGATTGAACTATATTCTGATTGGCTGATTCCATCAGCCAATCAGAAAATTCCTACCTTAATTCCGATTGGCTGATAGAATCCTATCAGCCAATCGGAATTCGAGGGACGCCATCTTGGATGACGTCCCTTAAAGGAACCGTCATTCGTCGTCTAGTCGTCGGAAGAAGAGGATGGATCCGCGCTGGAGGTCTTCAAGATGGAGCCGGTCGTCATCGGATGGAAGAAGATAGAAGATGCCGCTTGGAGAAGATGTTTGCCGGTCCGGATGTCCTCTTCTTGCCGGATAGGAGGAAGACTTTGGACCCTCTTCTGGACTTCTTCAGTGGATGTCTAGCCCCCGCTTGGGTTGGATGAAGATCTTGGAGCCAGGACGGATCGGTGAACCTGGCATGGTGAAGACAAGGTAGGAAGATCATCAGGGGGGTAGTGTTAGGTTTATTTAAGGGGGGTTTGGGTTAGATTAGGGGTATGTGGGTGGTGGGTTGTAATGTTGGGGGGGGGGTATAGTATGTTTTTTTTTACAGGCAAAAGAGCTGAAATTCTTGGGGCATGCCCCGCAAAGGGCCCTGTTCAGGGCTGGTAAGGTAAAAGAGCTTGTAATATTTGTATTTTAGAATAGGGTAGGGAATTTTTTATTTTGGGGGGCTTTGTTATTTTATTAGGGGGCTTAGAGTAGGTGTAATTAGTTTAAAATTGTTGTAATATTTTTCTTATGTTTGTAAATATTTTATTATTTTCTGTAACTTAGTTCTTTTTTATTTTTTGTACTTTAGATAGTTTATTTAATGTTATTTATTTGTAGCAATTGTGTTTAATTAATTTATTGATAGTGTAGTGTTAGGTTAATTGTAGGTAATTGTAGGTAGTTTATTTAATTATTTTATTGATAGGGTAGTGTTAGGTTTAATTATATCTTAGGTTAGGATTTATTTTACAGGTAAATTTGTAATTATTTTAACTAGGTAACTATTAAATAGTTCTTAACTATTTAATAGCTATTGTACCTGGTTAAAATAATTACAAAGTTGCCTGTAAAATAAATATTAATCCTAAAATAGCTATAATATAATTATAATTTATATTGTAGCTATATTAGGATGTATTTTACAGGTAAGTATTTAGCTTTAAATAGGAATTATTTATTTAATAAGAGTTAATTTATTTCGTTAGATAAAAATTATATTTAACTTAGGGGGGTGTTAGTGTTAGGGTTAGACTTAGCTTTAGGGGTTAATACATTTATTAGAATAGCGGTGAGCTCCGGTCGGCAGATTAGGGGTTAATAATTGAAGGTAGGTGTCGGCGATGTTAGGGAGGGCAGATTAGGGGTTAATACTATTTATGATAGGGTTAGTGAGGCGGATTAGGGGTTAATAACTTTATTATAGTAGCGCTCAGGTCCGCTCGGCAGATTAGGGGTTAATAAGTGTAGGTAGGTGTCGGCGACGTTGTGGGGGGCAGATTAGGGGTTAATAAATATAACATAGGGGTCGGCGATGTTAGGGGTAGCAGATTAGGGGTACATAGGGATAACGTAGGTGGCGGCGATTTGCGGTCGGAAGATTAGGGGTTAATTATTTTAAGTAGCTTGCGGCGACGTTGTGGGGGGCAAGTTAGGGGTTAATAGATATAATACAGGGGTCGGCGGTGTTAGGGGCAGCAGATTAGGGGTACATAAGTATAACGTAGGTGGCGGTCGGCAGATTAGGGGTTAAAAATTTTAATCGAGTGGCGGCGATGTGGGGGGACCTCGGTTTAGGGGTACATAGGTAGTTTATGGGTGTTAGTGTACTTTAGGGTACAGTAGTTAAGAGCTTTATAAACCGGCGTTAGCCAGAAAGCTCTTAACTCCTGCTATTTTCAGGCGGCTGGAATCTTGTCGTTAGAGCTCTAACGCTCACTGCAGAAACGACTCTAAATACCAGCGTTAGAAAGATCCCATTGAAAAGATAGGCTACGCAAATGGCGTAGGGGGATCTGCGGTATGGAAAAGTCGCGGCTGAAAAGTGAGCGTTAGACCCTTTAATCACTGACTCCAAATACCAGCGGGCGCCCAAAACCAGCGTTAGGAGCCTCTAACGCTGGTTTTGACGGCTACCGCCGAACTCTAAATCTAGGCCATAGTGTGCTACAGTGCAATGTGTCATTGTATAAATGTATCAGATATAGTGTGCTACAGTGCAATGTGTTATTGTATAAATGTATCAGATATAGTGTGCTACAGTACAATGTGTCATTGTATAAATGTATCAGATATAGTGTGCTACAGTGCAATGTGTTATTGTATAAATGTATCAGATATAGTGTGCTACAGTACAATGTGTCATTGTATAAATGTATCAGATATAGTGTGCTACAGTGCAATGTGTCATTGTATAAATGTATCAGATATAGTGTGCTACAGTACAATGTGTCATAGTATAAATGTATCAGATATAGTGTGCTACAGTACAATGTGTCATTGTATAAATGTATCAGATATAGTGTGCCATAGTACAATGTGTCATTGTATAAATGTATCAGATATAGTGGGCCACAGTGCAATGTGTCATAGTAAAATGTATCAGATATAGTGTGCTACAGTGCAATGTGTCATAGTATAAATGTATCAGATATAGTGTGCTACAGTGCAATGTGTCATAGTATAAATGTATCAGATATAGTGTGCTACAGTACAATGTGTCACAGTAAAAATGTATCAGATATAGTGTGCTACAGTGCAATGTGTCATAGTATAAATTTATCAGATATAGTGTGCTACAGTGCAATGTGTCATAGTATTAATGTATCAGATATAGTGTGCTACAGTGCAATGTGTCATAGTATAAATGTATCAGATATAGTGTGCTACAGTGCAATGTGTCATTGTATAAATGTATCAGATATAGTGTGCTACAGTACAATGTGTCATTGTATAAATGTATCAGATATAGTGTGCTACAGTACAATGTGTCATTGTATAAATGTATCAGATATAGTGTGCTACAGTGCAATGTGTCATTGTATAAATGTATCAGATATAGTGTTCTACAGTACAATGTGTCATTGTATAAATGTATCAGATATAGTGTGCTACAGTGCAATGTGTCATTGTATAAATGTATCAGATATAGTGTGCTACAGTGCAATGTGTCATTGTATAAATGTATCAGATATAGTGTGCTACAGTGCAATGTGTCATTGTATAAATGTATCAGATATAGTGTGCTACAGTACAATGTGTCATTGTATAAATGTATCAGATATAGTGTGCTACAGTACAATGTGTCATTGTATAAATGTATCAGATATAGTGTGCTACAGTGCAATGTGTCATAGTAAAATGTATCAGATATAGTGTGCTACAGTGCAATGTGTCATTGTATAAATGTATCAGATATAGTGTGCTACAGTGCAATGTGTCATAGTATAAATGTATCAGATATAGTGTGCTACAGTGCAATGTGTCATTGTATAAATGTATCAGATATAGTGTGCTACAGTGCAATGTGTCATAGTATAAATGTATCAGATATAGTGTGCTACAGTACAATGTGTCATTGTATAAATGTATCAGATATAGTGTTCTACAGTGCAATGTGTCATAGTAAAAATGTATCAGATATAGTGTGCTACAGTGCAATGTGTCATTGTATAAATGTATCAGATATAGTGTTCTACAGTGCAATGTGTCATTGTATAAATGTATCAGATATAGTGTGCTACAGTGCAATGTGTCATAGTAAAATGTATCAGATATAGTGTGCTACAGTACAATGTGTCATTGTATAAATGTATCAGATATAGTGTGCTACAGTGCAATGTGTCATTGTATAAATGTATCAGATATAGTGTGCTACAGTGCAATGTGTCATAGTATAAATGTATCAGATATAGTGTGCTACAGTGCAATGTGTCATAGTAAAATGTATCAGATATGGTGTGCTACAGTACAATGTGTCATTGTATAAATGTATCAGATATAGTGTTCTACAGTGCAATGTGTCATAGTAAAAATGTATCAGATATAGTGTGCTACAGTGCAATGTGTCATTGTATAAATGTATCAGATATAGTGTGCTACAGTGCAATGTGTCATTTTATAAATGTATCAGATATAGTGTGCTACAGTGCAATGTGTCATTGTATAAATGTATCAGATATAGTGTGCTACAGTGCAATGTGTCATTGTATAAATGTATCAGATATAGTGTGCTACAGTGCAATGTGTCATTGTATAAATGTATCAGATATAGTGTGCTACAGTGCAATGTGTCATTGTATAAATGTATCAGATATAGTATGCTATAGTACAGTAGTAAAAATTAAAATAACATGAAATGGCGAAGATCAAGTTTATACAAAATGATGTATTATACAGACAGGTGCTATGATAGTTTGTAATTACAGTTTGATATTTATTTTCATAAAAGGCAAACAAGTGGATTATAATGTAAACAGTCTTTTTTTCATCAATAACTTATATAATACTTTCCTAATATATAGAGTTTATGCTCTAGGAAGCAAACATATACATTTTTGTTCCTCCCATGAGGGGGGTGGAATTAAAGGGACATGAAACTAAAATTGCATGCTCTTTCTAAATCATGAAGAAAAAAAATGGAACAACTTTCCAGTGTAGTTCTATTATATAATATGCTTTGTTCTCTTGATATCCTTTGTTGAAAGCATATCTAAATATGCTCAGCAGCTGCTGATTGGTGGTTGCACATATATGCCTCGTATGATTGGCTCACCCATGTGCATTGCTATTTCTTCAACAAAGTATATACGCAGAATGAAGCATATTAATAATATTAGTACATTGGAAAGTTGTTTAAAATTGTGTTCTCTATTTGAATCATGAAAGAAAAAAATTGGGTTTTGTGTCCCTTTAAGCATGATCTACAGTTACTATGAAAGAATTGTAGTAATTGCAGTGTAATGTGGCACAATATTGAATGTCAGATAATTGTAAGAAGTTTATTAGCCAGCCCTCTCATCATGTTTTTAAATGATATCGATATTCTGTTTGCTCTATCTTAGCTATGCTGCGCACATTGATCTAAAAAGAGATTAAAATAAAAATGTAAATACATTGCAATACAAAAGGTTGGAATTGATATTGAAAGTAACAGGAAATGCGTAACGGATACTAAGGGAGAAAACTTCAAAAAAAATAAAGCTTAAGAGATTTAATAAAGTTCATAGACCTCTGTAAAACAAAAGAGAGAACTAAAGAATACTCAACTTTAAGTAGTTTAGCGTTTATGTGTTTATTCAGAGAAGAGTGGTGTTTGTTTCATTACACAGTATAACGATTAACACATGTATAGTAATACCCAGGTGCCTTGTGGTTTGCACTTTAGCCCTGGCATGGGGTTGGGGAAATGTGCAGAGGTCATTTTTACTCCCTTCCTCTTGAAGTGTGCACTGATGCAGCCGCATATACATACATTATTTTGTTGTTTTCTTTTACTTTTAAATATCTTGCTTTTGCTGTAAAATATGCTTGCCCCCAGCTCCTTAGAAATGCTGGAAATCGAAAGTTACCGAAGTATGCTGTAACTTGCCTGAATCAGCTACATACTGCACAGTGAATGTTTAGAAAAGTGCGCAAACGCATTCATAGCTAGCCTTGCTTGGCCACAATCAAGAGACATAAGATAAACTTACTCATCACAGATTTTAGTTTGTATATATACATGTACACAGTATATACATTGCTTTAATATGTAAACAATACATGTAAATAACAAAATGTATGTTTACCTGATCAATTCATTTCTTTGACTGTGGTGAGTGTCTTGGGATTCAACTCCTGGCCACTCGGAGGAGGCAAAGATACCCAACATTCCACAAGCTGTTAATGCCACTCACCTCTCTGGTATCCTAGGCTAAAATATAGCTGAGAAAAGGAAAACATTAGAGAAGTAGGAAAAAACAAAGCAGGGTAAATGAGGTGCATACTAAAAATTGCTGCCAATTGGAAAAACATATGGAGGCTGGGGAAGTGCATGGGAGGCAGGTGAGGCACTGCCTCCCCTGTCATGGCAAAGGAAAAAATTGATATAAATTTAAATTGCGCATCAATTTCGTTACCACTAAAGTGGTAATGTGAGCCAAAGCACAAGTCACCCCCCCCCCCTTATCAATTTCAGGCTTAGATGTTGCAAAATTAAAACCCCAATTGAAGCAGCATCATGGGCGGGAGCCTACCTGAAAATATAAAACTGCCTGTTCCACTTAAAGGGACATTCCGGGCAAAATTTAAATTCACATATATGAATTACCTTTTTTGAATATTTTTGAAAAGAAACATATTTACAATATACATGTACTAGCAAAAATGCTTCTAGTAAAAGCTATCACTGTTTTAGTGTTAACATTTTTCTCTGCATGTGCATGTAAAGTATAGCTAGATATTCTCAGTGCACCAGCATTTTAAATACTGCAGCTGCTGGGGCTTGTATTATGTCAGCAATTAACAAATTGAGTCATTACCAGATGGTACAAGCACCTTAGACTCTCTGAGCAAGTGCTGTGTTTAAAATGCTGGTGCACGGTGCATACTTAAATACACATTTAAAACGGCTATAGCTTTTATTAGAAGCATTTTTGGCAATACATGTATATTATAAAAATTCTTCTATTCAAAACTGAAATGTTTACATGTGGATTCCAATATTGGCTGGAATGTCCCTTTAAGATTACAGCTGCACTGGTGGGGAATCCTGCTACTTGTTTTTTTTTTATAAACAGCTTTATTGCGTATAAAACAGAGTTACAAGAGGGTGGAGACGCAGCTCCAAGGCGTACAATGCAACAATAACTGTGTTTTTTTTGATGAACAATATATAGTATCATAGGAGGTAATTAGGATAAAGTAACTGAGGGGGAAAAGGGGAAGGCAAAGGGGGAGGTTGTTGGTCCCAGTCCGCCCGTGCCTCCAGCGCTCATACCCAGTCAGTAGAATATTTTGAAACTCCCATAGCCGGGGATAACTAGCCTTTGTCTGTATTCTGTTTAGGTTCTGTGCTTTACGTAGTAGGTCCAGAGTTGTGTGAACTCCGCTTAGGAGTCCATTTTATCATATTTGAGATGGTAGTATTCCTCTAGTTCTAGAATTTCAGTGACCTTTTGGATCCACATGTCTATAGTGGGGGTGTCTCTACTCCTCCAGTTTTTAGCAATTAGGATTTTAATTCCATTAACCATAATGTTTAAAAGGCGGGCATATGGCTTATATTTGATCGTTGGGAAAGGTTTGTGCAGTAACCACATCAGAGGGTCAAGGGGCAATTGGGTTTCCAGTATAATTTCTATCTCTGAGATTGCGGTTCTCCAGAACCTCTGAATTGCATTGCACCACCACCACATATGGGCTGTGTCGCTATTTACATGGCTGTTACTTCGGGTGCGGAATAGGCGGTGCAGCTTCTTTGGAGTGAGATACCACCTATGTAGTAGCTTGAGATTAATCTCTAGGATAGAGGAGGAGATTGAGGATCTCATTGTGGCTCGTAAGATCTGTGTTCTTGTTTGGGGCAGAATAATGACCTAGGTCCCTCTCCCAGCTTTCTAAGAATGATGGTATGTGGCCAGGTGGCGTATGTGTCAAAATTTTATATATTGTCGATAGAGTATGTCTTATAGGGGTTTTTTGGACACAAAGGGACTCAAAATTGGTCAGGGGTCTGATCATATTTTCATGACCTGGGTGTTTGTTGATGTAGTGGATCGTTTGTCTATAAGTAAACCAATTGGCAAAGCACTCATGTCCTCTAGAGATTAGCTCGGTCTGTGAGAGTAGTGTTTCGTTGTTGGTTAGTGTGTGGACAGTAAAGTCTCTGTTTGGAGTGTCTACTATGGTTTTGGCGGTGAAGGGTCTAACCACAAATTCACTGTTTTCTATCAAGGAGGTCAGTGGGGAGGGAACCGACGAAACAAAGAGCATTGTGTTGATAGTGTGTTCCCACATTCAGTAGGTTTCTTGTATGATAGGGTTATCAGTTTTGACCTTTCTAAAAAGGTTAGGGTCGCTCCAGCATAACCTTCCCAGATGTGGCCTACCCATTATGAGGTGTTCAAGTGGTACCCATCTTTTGTGTTCGTAGTGGATGTTCCAGTCAATCAGCCTTTGCAGGAATATGGCTTGGCGATAGGCGCTAAGATTCGGAACACCCATGCCTCCTTGAGCCCTGGAAGTTTGCATTATTGAACTGTTAATTCTAGGCGGTTTCCTGCGCCAAATGAAGTCACTAAATGCTTTTTGTATTGATGGGAGGAACGGTTTGGGCAAGGGCATTGGTAGGGTCTGGAGAAGGTAAAGAATTTGTGGAAATACATTCATTTTAACGACTTCAATGCGTCCTAGCCATGACAATTTTTTGGAGCCCCATGATGACAGGTCTCGTATAATCGTGTGTTTAATAGGTGTATAGTTTAGTCGAAATATGTCATCTAGTCTAGGTGATAGATGTATCCCTAAATACTTCAGCGAGTTGGAACACCACGTGAAGGGGGAAACTTTTTGGGTAGCAGCTAGAGATGTGCTTGTCAGGTTAATATTTAATATTTATGATTTGGACATATTTATTACAAAGTTTGATAGGAGTTGAAAAGTGCGGAATTCATCTAGGAGATGTGGGATTGAGATTTCTGGGTTGGTGAGAGAAAAAAGCAGGTCGTCCGCGAACAGTGACACCACGTATTGTTGGTTCTCTATGGTGATTCCAGTTATCTGGGGGTTCTGTCTAATGCTGGCCGCTAAGGTCTCAATGACGCATGCGAAAAGGAGTGGGGACAATGGGCATCCCTGACGCGTCCCGTTGGTTATGGGAAAAGGGGGGGATAGGGTGCCGTTGACTAGGATCCTCACGGTCGGGTGGGAGTAGAGCGAAAAGACCCTATCAAGGATCTTCAACCCCAACCCCATGTGGGTTAAGGTGGCTCTCATGAAGTCCCAGGCAACACGGTCAAAGGCCTTTTCCGCGTCTGTGGAGAGGAGAACAGAGGGAATATTATTGAATTTAGCGTAGTGGATCAAATTGAGGGCCCTGACCGTGTTGTCTTTCGCCTCTCTCCCCGGTATAAACCCGACCTGGTCGAGGTGGACCAGGTCCGGAAGAACCCTGTTCAGTCTATGTGCCAGTATCCTTGCATAGAGTTTAACATCAGTGTTTAATAGCGAGATGGGGCGATAGTTGCTAGGGGAGTCTCAGGATTTGTGGGGTTTGGGTATTAGTATTATATGAGCCTCTAGCGCCCTAGGGGAAAATGCCTTATGTTCATCTATGGATTGGAAATAGTCCAGCATGTAGGGGCTTAGGATATCCTGGAAGGTGGTGTAGTATTTATGACTGTAGCCATCTGGTCCCGGAGTTTTTTCGGTGGGCAGATTTTTAAGGGCTAATTTCAATTCGCTTAGTGATATGGGTTCCTCCAGTTGCTCTTTTTGTAAGTCTGTGATGTGTGGTAGTTGGAGTTTCCTAAGATATTCCCCTATCAGTTGAGTCCTATGTTCGGCAGGGTTAGGGGTGTTTGTATTTGTGTGTTGGATGTTGTACAGTTTTTGAAAATATGATTTGAAGGCGTGGGAAATTTGATGGGTTGATTTCTGAAGGAGGCCATTGTTATCTCTGATCTGCATGATATATTTTTGGTGTGCTTTTTGCTTGGAATCCTGCTACTTGTTACTGCTGCAGGAGGCTGCCCGCATAAGAACTCAGCTGCTTAGCCTCAGTTGCAGCCAGCCCACTAATTAGGGACACAATTAGGTCTGTAAGTAATAAAAATGTGCACAGTTTTTTTTAGCCAATAGCTGTGTGGTAAATCCGGCTCCCATGGAAGTGCCCTTTATTTCTTTCAATAGCAAACCCTAGGATTTACTTTCACTTTAAGTATTATTTACAAATGCTGCATGCAATCAATATAGATAACTCTTTCAATATCTTTTAAAACATGCAATATATATATATATATATATATATATATATATATATATAGACACACACACACAAGTCTAAACAACCCTAATCTTACACTTATTAATCCCTAATCTGCCGCCCCCGATATCGCTGACACCTACATTATACTTATGAACCCCTTATCTGCTGCCCCCAACATCGCCGACACCTACATTATATTTATTAACCCCTAATCTGCTGCCCACAACATCGCTGCACTATATTATATTTATTAACCCCTAAACCTAAGTCTAACCCTAACACCCCCTAACTTAAATATAATTAAAATAAATATAAATAAAACCTACAATTATTACCTAAATTATTCCTATTTAAAACGAAATACTTACCTGTAAAATAAACCCTAAGCTAGCTACAATATAACTAATAGTTACATTGTATCTAGCTTAGGGTCTATTTTTATTTTACAGGCAAGTTTGTATTTATTTTAACTAGGTAGAATAGCTACTAAATAGTTATTAACTATTTAATTACTACCTAGCTAAAATAAATACAAATTGACCTGTAAAATAAAACCTAACCTAAGTTACACTAACACCTAACACTACACTACAATTAAATAAATTACCTAAATTAAATACAATTAACTAAATTCAAAACAATTAGCTAAATTACAAAAAAAATTACAGAAATTAAAAAAAAGATCTTTA
This sequence comes from Bombina bombina, assembly GCF_027579735.1. Classification (NCBI taxonomy): domain Eukaryota; kingdom Metazoa; phylum Chordata; class Amphibia; order Anura; family Bombinatoridae; genus Bombina; species Bombina bombina. The sequence continues at coordinate 305,836,073 of NC_069501.1, read as the reverse complement.
AACTAATTACACCTAATCTAATAGCCCTATCAAAATTAAAAAGCTCACCCAAAATAAAAAAAAATACCCTAGCCTAAACTAAACTATCAATAGCCCTTAAAAGGGCCTTTTGCAGGGCATTGCCCCAAAGAAATCAGCTCTTTTACCTGTAAAAAAAAATAATACAAACAACCCCTCCAACAGTAAAACCCACCACCCACACAAACAACCCCCCAAATAAAACCCTAGCTAAAAAAACCTAAGCTCCCCATTCCCCTGAAAAGGGCATTTGGATGGGCATTGCCCTTAAAAGGGCATTTAGCTCTATTGCGGCCCAAAAGCCCTAACCTAAAAATAAAACCCACCCAATACACCCATAAAAAATCCTAACACTAACCCCCGAAGATCTACTTACCGGGAGAAGTCTTCAATCAAGCGGCAAGATGTCCTCAACGAAGCCGGCAGAAGTGGTCCTCCAGACGGGCAGAAGTCTTCACTCAGACGGCATCTTCTATCTTCATCCTTCTGACGTGGAGCGGCTTCATCTTCAAGACATCCGGAGCGGAGCATCCTCTTCCAACGACGACTACCCGACGAATGAAGGTACCTTTAAGTGACGTCATTCAAGATGGCGTCCCTTAGATTCTGATTAGCTGATTGAATTCCATCAGCCAATCAAAATTAAGGTTGAAAAAATCCTATTGGCTGGATGTCTTGAAGATGGAGCCGCTCCGCGTCGGAAGGATGAAGATAGAAGATGCCGTCTGGAGGACCACTTCTGCCCGTCTGGAGGACCACTTCTGCCGGCTTCGTTAAGGACATCTTGCTGCTTGGATGAAGACTACTCCCGGTAAGTGCATCTTCGGGGGTTAGTGTTAGGATTTTTTAAGGGTGTATTGGGTGGGTTTTATTTTTAGGTTAGGGCTTTGGGCCGCAATAGAGCTAAATGCCCTTTTAAGGGCAATGCCCATCCAAATGCCCATTTCAGGGCAATGGGGAGCTTAGTTTTTTTTTAGTTAGGGTTTTATTTGGGGGGTTGGTTGTGTGGGTGGTGGGTTTTACTGTTGGGGCGTTGTTTGTATTTTTTTTTTTTTACAGGTAAAAGAGCTGATTTCTTTGGGGCAATGCCCCGCAAAAGACCCTTTTAAGGGCTATTGGTAGTCTAGTTTTTTTTATTTTGGGTGGGCTTTTTTATTTTGATAGGGCTATTAGATTAGGTGTAATTAGTTTAAAGATCTTGTAATTTGTTTTTTATTTTCTGTAATTTAATGGGGTTTTTATTTGTAATTTAGCTAATTGTATTTAATTTAGGGAATTGTATTTAATTTGGGGAATTTATTTAATTGTAGGTTTAGGTTAGGTTTTATTGTAAGGCAGGTAAATTTGTATTTATTTTAGCTAGGTAGTTATTAAATAGTTAATAACTATTTAGTAACTATTCTACCTAGTTAAAATAAATACAAACTTGCCTGTAAAATAAAAATAAACCCTAAGATAGATACAATGTAATCATTAGTTATATTGTAGCTAGCTTAGGGTTTATTTTACAGGTAAGTATTTAGTTTTAAATAGGAATTATTTAGTTATTAATAGTAAGTTTTATTTAGATCTATTTTAATTATATTTAAGTTAGGGGGTGTTAGGGTTAGACTTAGATTTAGGGGTTAATAAATTTAATATAGTGGCGGCGACTTTGGGGCGGCAGATTAGGTGTTAATAAATGTAGGTAGGTATGGCATACAGACGTAAAGATATTTTTAAGGGATAATACAGAACAAAAGATATTTTTAAGGGATAATACAGAACAAAAGATATTTTTAAGGGATAATACAGAACAAAAGAAAAGTGTGATTTTTTTACCTATAGGGAATATTATAAGTAATTAAATATTTTTATAGTCAACCCCTCTACTATCTGGTGCTGCACTCATTTAGCTATCTGTAGAGAGAGCGCAGCAGTGGCTAATTACCTGGTTGCAGTTTTCTGCAATCAGTGTAATTAAATCTTCTGTTAGGTATGGCATACAGACGTGCCAGGAATATACGGGATATCTTGGTCAAGACTGATCCGAAGGATTCCTACCAAAGGATACATGGATCAAATCCACCAAGAAAGGATGCTTCAGATGTGGAGACTGTATCAACTGTAATTGGATACAGATGGGTCCCACCTTTCAACACCCACATTGCAACAATCCCTATAGGATACAACACAGAGTCACATGCAGCAGCACCTATGTGGTCTATATCCTGATTTGTCCGTGCTCCCTTGTCTATGTAGGGAAAACATCACAACGTTCCATGAAAGAATGGCTAATCATAGACATGCCATTAGGGATGCCATCAAAAAGGGCACTTCAGATCAACCAGTGGCACGCCACTTTGAACAACTGAAACACAGTGTCTCTAGTTTGAGGACCATCATCATAGATCATATACCACCTCTAACCAGGGGAGGTGATCGTGGCAGAATCCTACTTCAACGAGAAACCAAATGGATTTATACTCTAGACACTGTGGAGCCTAGGGGACTTAACATACAACTTGACTATGGCCCCTAGGACAGTTTACAGAAATTGGTCTGTACAATACTAGTCACAAAACAGTGCCAGTCTGTTCCTTTTTTGTTCTTCAACTAACGCCTATCCCCCTGTATCAGATCAATGTCATTTCTTATTTTTGATTGGCATGTATGATCTGTGGTGTATGAGATTCCAATATTTATCACAAATGTTTAAGCGTACCCTCCAAACCAGCAGCATGCGATGTATAATTTCTAGCCTTACATGAAACATGTACTATTTCAAGGATTTAGTGTCTCCTCTGCAAACAGTGCTTTGCTTTTAACATCGATATGGGACTTTTGCAGATCTGCACAGAAACGCTTCCACTAGCCTGATGCGTCACACAGCAGTGAATATGCATATGAGCCATGTGCTACACACAGCTCCGTTACCAGGGTTTTCAACTTTGTTGGTGCTGGTTGCACCTATGACAATACACTATGGGGCATATTTATCAGGCTCTGAATGGCTCGCCAGAAACAGCAGTTATGAAGCAGCGGTCATAAAGACCGCTGCTCCATAACCTGTCCGCCTGCTCTGAGCAGGCGGACAGACATCGCCGCAATTCAACACGATCGAGTACGCCACAAGGTGGCATTTCCCTGCCTGCAACCAGAGAGTCAATCACTGTAGTGTGTGTGTGTGCGTGTGTTCTTGGCAGTCAAGGGTTTAATCACTGTGGAGCAATATTGTGCAATATAAACACATGTATCAGTCTTGCATTAGTAGTCCCATCGGTCTTCCCTTCTAATGGAATTACTCACTATCTTACAAAAAGTTTCAAAATTGTGAACAATCCAAGTGAGATATAACTCGCATTGATGTTCTAGAAATTAACACTGATATATTCATTGAGATGAGAATCTCTGCTGAGCTTTTAGCGTAGTGCCCTATATTAATTACTTTATATAATAAGCTCCACGGCGCTCCAAAGTAACGTTTCAGGCAAATATTCCTTTATTCGTGGCATGCTTGTTGTGTGCCTGCATTTTCTGAATACAGGAATAGTGCACTTGGTGCTGTCCACTTCAGATCTGTGATTACTATAAGGCTTCTTCATTCCTGGGAATATAACCATGAGACTAAAAAAAATGCCAGTATACTTTCAGCACATCTGTGTACTGGCAAAAGATAAGTCTAATACTGGGTTTTCCTGATCTTCATCTATGACACTTCTTATTGGTCTGCAACCCCTCTATAAACTATATTCACACACTAGAGATTATACCCCAGGGCCCAACAGCCCCTCTAAAAGGCACATACCCGCATCAGGGATTAGACCCCGGGGCGCAGGAGCACCTCTATAAACCATATGCTCACATCAGAGATTAGACCAGCAGCCCATCTATATGTCCTATATACACGTCAGTGATTAAATTCAAGGGCTCTTTAGCCCCTCTATAAAACATATATTTAGGGGACAATCTGGGAGAGTCCAGGATTTTGGCATTCAAAGTTTCGCTCTGGTGTCCCAAATTATCACAAATTTGTCCCCAAAGCTGGCCACACAACTCCACCACTAGAAATTTTATTGATCAGGGCCCCTCTCCCCACTTTACATGTCCAATTTTTGGCAAAGTGACTTAAAATATGTGCACACTTTATTCTTTAGTGTAGTCCAACTTGAAAATGTTTTAAAGAATGTAAAACACATAGAAATACAGAAACAAACACACAGACACACCCACATAAAACACAGGGATCTCATTAGTCTCAAAGTCTGTACAAAAAATGGGAATATTCAGCAGTAAGGTCAAACTCTCCTAAAAGTAACAGATAATTGGGACACAGACATACTCAGACACCCATAGAAACACAAACACTCACACTGACACATTTAGTAACACCAACACACACACAGAAAACACACACATTCAGGAAACACACACACAGAAAACACACACATTCAGTAAACATAGACACACACACACAGGAAACACACACATAAAAAAAAAAAAACACAGGCACTGAGCTCTTGTCTACGCTGACCTGGCAAAATTAATGAAGTAGACTACATTTTTATCAAAAAAAGATAGAATTAAAAGACAAAATATTGAGTTCTGATTATCTTTTTGTAAAGGAAGATGCCAGTTATATGACAACAGTATGCCGTGACTGAAAGGGAGGCCCCTGAACTGCCTTAATACTAAAACTGGAATATTTTCTTTGCTGTAAAACCAAACAGCACTCTACCATTATCCGCATTAGCCATTTTGCTTTAATAATGATAAATGTAGTTGTCTATAATGATTTCCTTACTTGCCCAGACACACACTACAACAGCCTGAGTTTGCATTTTCCAGCCTCTTAAACACAAAAATGACATGGACATTTTTCTATAAATTATTCTAATGATAAACCTTAATTATATGCACTCTTTGTAAAATCAGGAATCAGTTTTTTTCTTCTGCCACTATATATATAATCATATGAAATTATTTGTCTTGAGCCGTTAAACAACTTTTCTTAATAACAATTACTTCACAGTAAGTAGTTGCTATATAACATGAATAAGTGTAGCCTTTAAATATGCAATTACAAATAAGCACATGATGAAATACAATCGTTATCTGATGAGATATATATATAAAAAAAAACTTCAAGTAGGGGCCACATTAATCTCAGCTTGAGGCCACAATAAACACAAAAACTGTAACATGTTGAAAATAAAAGAACAGCACAAAGCTTACTTTCAAAGAGCTAATAAAAAGCTTTGGATAAATGTGCTTGTTGAAATTTGGAAAATGAATGCAAGGAAAGGTACAATATCACACATTACAATTATTAGATGCAATGCCACTGGAATACAAAGAAGTTAATGCAACAGAATCACCAGCTCACAACACAGCTACTCAGCACTGCAGCCAATCGCGCTCCCCTCTCTCTCAGAAAGCCACACTCTCCTCTGATCACCATGGAGTTGTCTGTGTTGTTGGGTAAACCTGGAGCACACTGGGTCTCACTTTTACATTTAGGGTGGTACAGCCATCTTATTCCCCAGTGCTGGCATGAGGGTTTTTAATGTTAATTTTTCTCTTTTGCAATATTATCTAGCAATAGAATTATTTATTTTCTTGTCCCATAGACTGAGTCTCCTAACCTAGGGGTTAACTATTGACTATTTGAGGGTCTTTGGTAAACCATTTCTGCCTCCTTTACCATAGGGGAAGACTTAAATATATATTTTGTAATATTTCTAAGTGCCTTTGATAAAAATATTTCTGGCTCCTAGTATCATAGTAGTTAAGTTAAGACATCTTAATCTTTTTAAATATTTTTTAAGTACCTTTAAGATTATATTTCTGGCTCCTACTATAGGGGTTAAACAGTCAATTTCAGATTTATATAGGGGAATGGCATCTAAGAAGCATAGGTGTACCTTTAATGAACAGCTATAACTGGTGGTTATAAGGAAGAGTTTAACTGCAAATAAGGGTGCTTTCACATATCACACAGTTACTGATATTTACTCTGTTGATGTAGAGATGATCATCTCCAAATTCTTTTTACTAGACATGTGCATTTGGTTTCATCACAAATGCAAATTTGTGACGAAATAAGGATTCAGTTTGTTTCCACAAAATGAATATCCTAACGAATGCACCCCAAAACTTAAAGAAAATAAATAAACTCTGACGAAATCCATTAGCATTCAATTGTTTCCTTTAAATTGTTAAAATACTTACCTTTAACACTGGAGAGACGCGCTAATCCGGTCCTCTACTTCACAGAGCCCTGGCCATACTAATAGAAGGCTTAGCGTGGCAACTCCATGGGCTTGTACTTTAGTGCAGACCCTGGGAGCCACCGCACTGAGATTCCTATTAGAGCGGCCAGGGCTCAGTAAAGAAGGTTACCGCAGCTCTCCAGTGCTAAAGGTAAGTATACAGCCACAGCTTTGGAAAATTTGCATTCGTAATAGTGCAGCCAACTAATTTCCCCAAATATTTGTCAGAAAAAATTGGGCCGAATAGAGTTTTTCACAGCTGCACACCTCTAATTTTTACATTTCAAATCTTACACACTCAGAGCTGAAACTCTAATGTAGTTTTGTTACTATCTAGAAACTGAGTTTCAGATGATGTTGGTTTATGCTCAAATGCTTTGGCCAGCACTGCTGCCTGCTAGCAGCCTCTCTACAGGGAGTGCAGAATTATTAGGCAAATGAGTATTTTGACCACATCATCCTCTTTATGCATGTTGTCTTACTCCAAGCTGTATAGGCTCGAAAGCCTACTACCAATTAAGCATATTAGGTGATGTGCATCTCTGTAATGAGAAGGGGTGTGGTCTAATGACATCAACACCCTATATCAGGTGTGCATAATTATTAGGCAACTTCCTTTCCTTTGGCAAAATGGGTCAAAAGAAGGACTTGACAGGCTCAGAAAAGTCAAAAATAGTGAGATATCTTGCAGAGGGATGCAGCACTCTTAAAATTGCAAAGCTTCTGAAGCGTGATCATCGAACAATCAAGCGTTTCATTCAAAATAGTCAACAGGGTCGCAAGAAGCGTGTGGAAAAACCAAGGCGCAAAATAACTGCCCATGAACTGAGAAAAGTCAAGCGTGCAGCTGCCAAGATGCCACTTGCCACCAGTTTGGCCATATTTCAGAGCTGCAACATCACTGGAGTGCCCAAAAGCACAAGGTGTGCAATACTCAGAGACATGGCCAAGGTAAGAAAGGCTGAAAGACGACCACCACTGAACAAGACACACAAGCTGAAACGTCAAGACTGGGCCAAGAAATATCTCAACACTGATTTTTCTAAGGTTTTATGGACTGATGAAATGAGAGTGAGTCTTGATGGGCCAGATGGATGGGCCCGTGGCTGGATTGGTAAAGGGCAGAGAGCTCCAGTCCGACTCAAACGCCAGCAAGGTGGAGTTGGAGTACTGGTTTGGGCTGGTATCATCAAAGATGAGCTTGTGGGGCCTTTTCGGGTTGAGGATGGAGTCAAGCTCAACTCCCAGTCCTACTGACAGTTTCTGGAAGACACCTTCTTCAAGCAGTGGTACAGGAAGAAGTCTGCATCCTTCAAGAAAAACATGATTTTCATGCAGGACAATGCTCCATCACAAGCGTCCAAGTACTCCACAGCGTGGCTGGCAAGAAAGGGTATAAAAGAAGAAAATCTAATGACATGGCCTCCTTGTTCACCTGATCTGAACCCCATTGAGAACCTGTGGTCCATCATCAAATGTGAGATTTACAAGGAGGGAAAACAGTACACCTCTCTGAACAGTGTCTGGGAGGCTGTGGTTGCTGCTGCACGCAATGTTGATGGTGAACAGATCAAAACACTGACAGAATCCATGGATGGCAGGCTTTTGAGTGTCCTTGCAAAGAAAGGTGGCTATATTGGTCACTGATTTGTTTTTGTTTTGTTTTTGAATGTCAGAAATGTATATTTGTGAATGTTGAGATGTTATATTGGTTTCACTGGTAAAAATAAATAATTAAAATGGGTATATATTTGTTTTTTGTTAAGTTGCCTAATAATTATGCACAGTAATAGTCACCTGCACACACAGATATCCCCCTAAAATAGCTATAACTAAAAACAAACTAAAAACTACTTCCAAAACTATTCAGCTTTGATATTAATGAGTTTTTTGGGTTCATAGAGAACATGGTTGTTGTTTAATAATAAAATGAATCCTCAAAAATACAACTTGCCTAATAATTCTGCACTCCCTGTATAAGTAATGTGCGTACGTCAGAGATTAGACCCCTGAGCCCAGCAGCCCCTCTATAAGACATATACCTATATCAGAGATTAGACCCCTGAGCCCAGCAGCCCCTCTATAAGACATACACCTACATCAGAGATTAGACCCCAGCAGCCCCTCCATAATACATGTACCTGCATCAGAGATTAGACCCAGGGCCCAGCAGCCCCTCTATAGGGCATATACCTACATCAGAGATTAGACCCAGGGCCCAGCAGCCCCTCTATAGGACATATACCTACATCAGAGATTAGACCCAGGGCCCAGCAGCCCCTTTATAGGACATATACCTACATCAGAGATTAGACCCCTGAGCCCAGCAGCCCCTCTATAAAACATATAACTACATCAGAGATTAGACCCCTGAGACCAGCAGCAGCCCCTCTATAATACATATATCTACATCAGAGATTAGACCCAGGGCCCAGCAGCCCCTCTATAAGACATATACCTACATCAGAGATTAGACCCAGCTGCCCCTCTATAAAACATGTACCTAGATCAGAGATTAGACTCAGGGCCCAGCAGCCCCTCTATAGGACATACACCTACATGAGAGATTAGACCCAGGGCCCAGCAGCCCCTATATAAGACATATTACCTTCATCAGAGATTAGACCCCATCAGCCCCTTTATAAGACATATACCTACATGAGAGATTAGACCCAGGGCCCAGCAACCCTTCTATAGGACATATACCTATGTCAGAGATTAGACCCAGGGCCCAGCAGCCCCTCTATAAAACATATACCTACATCAGAGATTAGACCCCTGAGTCCAGCAGACCCTCTATAAGACATATACCTACATCAGAGATTAGACCCCTGAGCTCAGCAGCCCCTCTATAAATCATATACCTACATCAGAGATTAGACCCAGGGCCCAGCAGCCCCTCTATAAATCATATACCTACATCAGGGATTAGACCCAGGGCCCAGCAGCCCCTCTATAAAGCATATACCTACATCAGGGATTAGACCCAGGGCCCAGCAGCCCCTCTATAAAACATATACCTACATCAGAGATTAGGCACCTGAGCCCAGCAGCCCCTTTATAAAACATATATCTACATCAGAGATTGGATCTCTGAGCCCAGCAACAACCCCTCTATAATACATATATCCACATCAGAGATTAGACCCCTGAGTCCAGCAGCCCCTTTATAAGACATATACCTACATCAGAGATTAGACCCCTGAGCTCAGCAGCCCCTCTATAAATCATATACCTACATCAGAGATTAGACCCAGGGCCCAGCAGCCCCTCTATAAATCATATACCTACATCAGAGATTAGACCCAGGGCCCAGCAGCCCCTCTATAAAGCATATAACTACATCAGGGATTAGACCCAGGGCCCAGCAACCCCTCTATAATGCATATATCTACATCAGGGATTAGACCCAGGGCCCGGCAGCCCCTCTATAAAACATATACCTACATCGGATATTAGACCTCTGAGCCCAGCAGCCCCTCTATAAAACATATACCTACATCAGAGATTAGACCCAGGGCCCAGCAGCCCTTCTATAAAACATATACTTACATCAGAGATTAGACCCCTGAGCCCAGCAGCCCCTCTATAAAACATATACCTATATCAGAGATTAGACCCCTGAGCCCAGCAGCCCCTCTTTAAAACTTATACCTACATCAGAGATTAGACCCCTGAGCCCAGCAGCCCCTTTATAAGACATATACCTACATCAGAGATTAGACACCTGAGCCCAGCAGCCCCTTTATAAAACATATATCTACATCAGAGATTGGATCTCTGAGCCCAGCAACAACCCCTCTATAATACATATATCTACATCAGAGATTAGACCCCTGAGCCCAGCAGCCCTTCTATAAGACATATACTTACATCAGATATTAGACCTCTGAGCCCAGCAGCCCCTGTATAAAACATATACCTACATCAGAGATTAGACCTCTGAGCCCAGCAGCCTCTCTATAAAACATATACCTACATTAGAGATTAGACCCAGGGCCCAGCAGCCCCTCTATAAAACATATACCTACATCAGAGATTAGACCCAGGGCCCAGCAGCCCTTCTATAAGACATATACTTACATCAGAGATTAGACCCCTGAGCCCAGCAGCCCTCTATAAAACATATACCTATATCAGAAATTAGACCCCTGAGCACAGCAGCCCCTCTATAAAACATATACCTACATCAGAGATTAGACCCCTGAGCCCAGCAGCCCCTCTATAAAACATATACCTATATCAGAGATTAGACCCCTGAGCCCAGCAGCCCTCTATAAAACATATACCTATATCAGAGATTAGACCCCTGAGCCCAGCAGCCCCTCTATAAAACATATACCTATATCAGAGATTAGACCCCTGAGCCCAGCAGCCCCTCTATAAAACATATACCTACATCAGAGATTAGACCCCTGAGCCCAGCAGCCCCTTTATAAGACATATACCTACATCAGAGATTAGACCCAGGGCCCAGCAGCCCCTCTTTAAGACATATACCTTCATCAGAGATTAGACCACATCAGCCCCTTTCTAAGAAACATACCTACATCAGAGATTAGACCCAGGGCCCAGCAACCCTTCTATAGGACATATACCTACGTCAGAGATTAGACCCAGGGCCCAGCAGCCCCTCTATAACACATATACCTACAACAGAGATTAGACCCCTGAGCCCAGCAGCGCCTCTATAAGTCATATACCTACATCAGAGATTAGAACCCTGAGCCCAGCAGCCCCTCTATAAAACATATACCTACATCAGAGATTAGACCCAGGGCCCAGCAGCCCCTCTATAAAACATATACCTACATCAGAGATTAGACCCAGGGCCCAGCAGCCCCTCTGTAAGACATATACCTATATCAGAGATTAGACCCCTGAGCCCAGCAGCAGCCCCTCTATAATACATATATCTACATCAGAGATTAGACCCCTGAGCCCAGCAGCCCCTCTATAAGACATATACCTATATCAGAGATTAGACCCCTGAGCCCAGCAGCCCCTCTATAAGACATATACCTACATCAGAGATTAGACCCAGGGCCCAGCAGCCCCTCTATAAAACGTATACCTACATCAGAGATTAGTCCCCTGAGCCCAGCAGCAGCCCCTCTATAAGACATATACCTACATCAGAGATTAGACGCAGGGCCCAGCAGCCCCTCTATAAAACATATACCTACATCAGAGATTAGACGCAGGGTCCAGCAGTCCCTCTATAAAACATATACCTACATCAGAGATTAGACTTGAAGTGTATATAAAATCCAATTAATATGGGTGCAGTATACTCACTCCATAATATGTATCTGTTCAGCTGAAATGGGGAGTAATATCAGATGACAAGAGTCCACAGGATCCTAGTGTCAAATGCCCAGGGTATCCAAATTTAGGACTGTGAATAAATGGAAACCCAAATGACAAAGATATCCAATATCCAATAAAAAGGATTTAGTAACTTACTCCATATATAAGGAGATTCCGGCCCGGCACAGCAAAGAAAGATCTTGACAGTCTTTCAGCTAAGGTAAAAAAGGTTTTATTTTCTCAACGCGTTTCAACGTATTACACGTCTTTATCAAGAGCATACATTTTAAACAAGTGAAACAGGTAAGTAAAAACAACTTACCTACTTACCTGTTTCACTTGTTTTAAAAGACTGTCAAGATCTTTCTTTGCTGTGCCGGGCCGTAATCTCCTTATATATGGAGTAAGTTACTACATCCTTTTTATTGGATATTGGATATCTTTGTCATTTGGGTTTCCATTTATTCACAGTCCTAAATTTGGATACCCTGGGCATTTGACACTAGGATCCTGTGGACTCTTGTCATCTGATGTTACACCCCATTTCAGCTGAACAGATACATCTTATGGAGTGAGTATACTGCATCCATATTAATTGGCTTTTATATACACTTTAAGCCTTTTTCTCTTCATTTATTAGAGAAAATCACCTAATAGACCTGCACCATCTATTACCACTACCTATCTCTATACAGTCACAGAGGAGAGACTGCAAGAAGGCTGCAGTCTGATCAAAAGGAGAGTATCAGTTCTTAGTTCATTCATTACAGAATATTGTGTTTGCTTCCAATATTGTATTTATTAAATCTAGCACTTCTGTATATTGCTTGTATCTTATCAGAGATTAGACCCCTGAGCCCAGCAGCCCCTCTATAAAACATATACCCACTTCAGAGATTAGATCTCAAAGCCATGCAGCATCTCTATAAGTCACATATTTATATCAGGCCAGATTCCAGCTGGTAGTTTACAAACATGGCTGGTATTTTTAAAGTTCAAGTCAATGTAGACAATAACAAATATAGAAATAAAGGCCATTATATGCTGTATAATTCTTTATGCAAATGTCCTCTGTAAGCCACATACCTACATAAGACCTCATATCAGCTGTGTGTGCATCAACTACATACTAACTAGGGATGGGCGAATGTGTAAATTTTCGAATTTCGAATGTACAACGAATGTTATTACCGAATTTCGAATTCTAAATCCGAATGTCGATAAGAACGAATATTCTTAAAAATTCGAAAATCGAATGTTATTTACAGTTTTCGAATGTCACTTTCGAATTCGAATGTTTATAATTATATCGAATGTCCACATTCGAAATTTCGAATTTAACATTCTATTTAACAAATACTATTCAGAAGTTCAATAGTTCATGTGGTAGGGAGGGAATCTAGTAAATTGATACATAAATAGATACAAATATATAATTTCGAATGTTTCCATATAGAATATTGCATAATTTGAATATTACATTTAAAGAAAGCATTAGAAATACTATTACAAACATATAAATTTGAATTTTTCTAATTCGAATATAAATTCGAATTTTTCGAATTCGAATATTGCATAATTCGAATATTACATTTAAAGAAAAAGCTTTAAAAACACTATTACAATCTAAATTCAAATTTTTCGAATTCGAATACACGTATTGCATAATTCGAATATTACATTTAAAGAAAAAGCATTAGAAATACTATTACAATCTAAATTTGAATTTTTCGAATTCGAATACTGCATAATTCGAATATTACATTTAAAGAAAAAGCATTAGAAATACTTTTACAATCTAAATTCAAATTTTTCGAATTCGAATATTGCATAATTCGAATATTACATTTAAAGAAAAAGCATTATAAATACTATTACAATCTAAATTCGAATTTTTCGAATTCAAATACACGTATTACATAATTCGAATATTACATTTAAAGAAAAAGCATTAGAAATACTATTACAATCTAAATTCGAATTTTTCGAATTCGAATATTGCATAATTCGAATATTACATTTAAAGAAAAGCATTAGAAATACTATTACAATCTAAATTCAAATTTTTCGAATTCGAATATTGCATAATTCGAATATTACATTTGAAGAAAATGCATTAGAAATACTATTACAATCTAAATTCGAATTTTTCGAAAAGAATATTTTCGAATTTAATCGTAAAATTCGAAACCGAACATTCGAAAATCAAATGTTAGAATGTTATGTAAACATTCGAAATTCGAACGAACGAATGTGTTAAAATTTGTGCCATTTTTCGAATGTTGCGAAACATTCGCCGACCCTAATACTAACTTCAGGCTTTAAAAAGATCCCAGCTGAGCAGCTCCTCTACATTAATCAACATCTTCCGCATGATTTTTTGTATGTGGGAAGTTAACAGGATGTAAGTAGTGGCCCAATGGTAAAATGTGGGTGGGGCCTTATGTGGGAGGTGGTATGGATGAAATGTGGGTATGTTCAGGAGGTCTGTTGGTTTTGTCTGGTTGGGGCAGAACTTAGCCAGTTCTTTAAAATAAGGACACTGAGAGGCTGTGGCCAGAACAGCTAACCATAACTTTTATCCCATGACAATTCCCCAGGATTCTGTATCATATGGGTCTAACTTGTTTGAAGGAATAGACACATAGTAAAAGAAAACTAAACTAAACTATTCTTTGCTATATCAACGATAAAATAACTGATAACAGCTTGCATTTTGTTTTACATTGTCAGGGAGAAATCAAGTAATTATTCCTATGTGATATAGATGTTGCATTGGAATGTAACCTTTGTAACACTGGTGAATTTCATATTAGTAGCTTGTTTTAAGTGAGGTTTAATGAATGGACCTTTAAAATGACTTCAGAATTCTGCATTTTTCTCCAATTGTCATTTAGGAATGTAGGTTATGCTCCTCTGTTGACTACAGAGCTTGCACTATAAGTGTTGCTTTCTTCCATTCCATGAGGAATTTCATAGTTCTGTTGGATCATACAGAAGCAGCGAAAATGACTTTAATGGGACAGTCAAGTATAAATTAAACTTTCATTATTCAGATAGGACTTTTAATTTTAATCGACTTTGCAATTTACTTTTATCATCAAATCTGCTTTTTTCCCTTGGTATTCTTAGTTAAACTAAACATAGGTAGACTCATATGCTAATTTCTAAGCCTTTGAGGGCTGCCTCTTATCACATGCTTTTTAAATCTCTTTTCAACACAAAGAGACAGAAAGTACACGTGGGCTATATAGATAACACTGTGTTCAGGCACAGAATGTTATTTAAGATCTAGCACAATACAATGCTAAATTTAAGACAATAGATAATAAACAGTCACAGTCATGTGATCAGGGGGCTGTAAGAAGGTTCCTAGATACAAGGTAATCACAAAGGTAAAAAGTACATTAAAGGGACAGTATACACTCATTTTCATATAACTGCATGTAATAGACACTACTATAAAGAATAATATGCACAGATACTGAAATAAAAATCCAGTATAAAACTGTTTAAAAACTTACTTAGTAGCTGTCAGTTTGGCACTGTTGAAAAGGTAGCTGGAAAGCCCACTGCAAGTGGCAAATAAGACACTCCCCCCCTCCCCCTTCTTTTGCATATGAAAAGACCCTTTACACAAACAGGAGCAAGCTGGAGTAGGTAGTCGAGCGTATTCACATAAAACTTTGGGGCTTGGTTAGGAGTCTGAAAATCAGAGCAATGTTATTTAAAAATAAGCAAAACTATACATTAATTTTAAAAAAAAACTTTATGGGCTATATAAATAGATTATCTACAAAACATTTATGCAAAGAAAAAATGAGTGTATAATGTCCCTTTAATATAACTGTGTTGGTTATGCAAAACTGGGGAATGAGTAATAAAGGGATTATCTATCTTTTAAAACAATAACAATTCTTTAAGACAATAGATAATAAACAGTCACAGTCATGTGATCAGGGGGCTGGAAGAAGGTTCCTAGATACAAGGTAATCACAAAGGTAAAAAGTACATTAATATAACTGTGTTGGTTATGCAAAACTGGGGAATGAGTAATAAAGGGATTATCTATCTTTTAAAACAATAACAATTCTATGGTAGACTGTCCCTTTAATGTATCTTGGCCAGTGTTCTTGATAAAAATTCAGTGATGCAATGGTCATAAAATTATACCTTATAGAGACACTGAACCCAATTTTTTTCTTTCATGATTCAGATATAGGGTTGCCACCTGTCCCGGTCTCACCGGGACAGTCCCGGTCTGGGACTGTATGTCCCGTGTCCCGGAACTAGCCTCCAATGTCCCGGCCTGCCCAGCTACCTGTCACTCACGCTGTCACACACAACAATTTTTATTATTTTAAACTTAGATCTTGTGAGTCTGACATGTGTGAGTGAACAGGGCGCCTCCCCCCATACTGTGAGTACAGGAAGTGACAGGAATGGGGGCTGTCCGGCCTTACAGCAGTCAGTGTTTGAATTGGAGGCGAAGCTTGTGGTTAAGGCCACTCAAGTTGCACGGGCTGAGACCTTGCTGAAAGTTGGCCGCATTGTGGCATCCATGCCGGGACGGAGGCTTAGGATCTACAGTATAGGGGAAGATATACCCCATCTACACGGGGTAGTGAATTCAACACATGTAGTACACAGAACTCTACATGGCAAGTTGGGGAATTTGACCCGCTCAAGCATATGTTGGAAATCGCAAGTATTTGGTTTTCTGTGCCGTGGGTAACACTAACAATTGTGCTAATATAAAAATACATATTCCGGTGGTAATCCTAATTGCACTAAGTTCTGGGTTGTAAGCTCAAGGTAGCTGACTTCTAACAGTTCCCTCTGTGTGCCCCAGTATATGATATCCCAAGGGGAGTTCAGGTGTGGAGGTAGAGGTGTTCTGTGTTCTAAAATAATAAGCCCTAAAGAAGTGAGTTATTACAAGGTCCCTAAAAAGGGGATTATAAAATCTGTCCTGAAGTGCTCTCTAAGGACTGTTAATACTGAGTTTATTTAAAGGCTGGAACTTCTACCTGAATAACGGGAAGATTTGTATGGAGTCAAAGACCCCCTGGAAAAAATATATATATATATTTTTTGCATTGTTTTTGCTTTATTACACCTACAGAATGCTAAGGTGATTAATATAAAGCTGATACTGTCTAAATATATACAAAAGGTTCTCTGGTCTCTTTCTCCAACATAGGTGTGTCCGGTCCACGGCGTCATCCTTACTTGTGGGATATTCTCTTCCCCAACAGGAAATGGCAAAGAGCCCAGCAAAGCTGGTCACATGATCCCTCCTAGGCTCCGCCTTCCCCAGTCATTCTCTTTGCCGTTGTACAGGCAACATCTCCACGGAGATGGCTTAGAGTTTTTTAGTGTTTAACTGTAGTTTTTATTATTCAATCAAGAGTTTGTTATTTTAAAATAGTACTGGTATGTACTATTTACTCTGAAACAGAAAAGAGATGAAGATTTCTGTTTGTAAGAGGAAAATGATTTTAGCAACCGTTACTAAAATCGATGGCTGTTCCACACAGGACTGTTGAGAGGAATTAACTTCAGTTGGGGGAACAGTGAGCAGACTTTTGCTGCTTGAGGTATGACACATTCTAACAAGACGATGTAATGCTGGAAGCTGTCATTTTCCCTATGGGATCCGGTAAGCCATTTTATTACAGACAGTAAATAAGGGCTTCACAAGGGCTTTTTAAGACTGTAGACATTTTCTGGGCTAAATCGATTTATATATAAACATATTTTATACTCCATAGCCTTGAGGAATTATTTTAATCTTGGGAAATAACCGGCAGGCACTGTATTGGACACCTTATTCTCTAGGGGCTTTCCCTAATCATAGGCAGAGTCTCATTTTCGCGCCTGTATTGCGCACTTGTTTTTGAGAAGCATGACATGCAGATGCATGTGTGAGGAGCTCTGATACATAGAAAAGACTTTCTGAAGGCGTCATTTGGTATCGTATTCCCCTTTGGGCTTGGTTGGGTCTCAGCAAAGCAGATACCAGGGACTGTAAAGGGGTTAAATATAAAAACGGCTCCGGTTCCGTTATTTTAAGGGTTAAAGTTTCCAAATTTGGTGTGCAATACTTTTAAGGCTTTAAGACACTGTGGTGAAATTTTGGTGAATTTTGAACAATTCCTTCATACTTTTTCGCAATTGCAGTAATAAAGTGTGTTCAGTTTAAAATTTAAAGTGACAGTAACGGTTTTATTTTAAAACGTTTTTTGTACTTTGTTATCAAGTTTATGCCTGTTTAACATGTCTGAACTGCCAGATAGACTGTGTTCTGAATGTGGGGAAGCCAAGGTCCCTTCTCATTTAAATAGATGTGATTTATGTGACACAAAATTTAGAGAAAATGATGCCCAAGATGATTCCTCAAGTGAGGGGAGTAAGCATGGTACTGCATCATCCCCTCCTTCGTCTACACCAGTCTTGCCCACACAAGAGGCCCCTAGTACATCTAGCGCGCCAATACTCCTTACTATGCAACAATTAACGGCTGTAATGGATAATTCTATCAAAAACATTTTAGCCAAAATGCCCACTTATCAGCGAAAGCGCGACTGCTCTGTTTTAGAAAATACTGAAGAGCATGAGGACGCTGATGATATTGTTTCTGAAGGGCCCCTACACCAGTCTGAGGGGGCCAGGGAGGTTTTGTCTGAGGGAGAAATTTCAGATTCAGGGAAAATTTCTCAACAAGCTGAACCTGATGTGATTACATTTAAATTTAAGTTGGAACATCTCCGCGCTCTGCTTAAGGAGGTGTTATCCACTCTGGATGATTGTGAGAATTTGGTCATCCCAGAGAAACTATGTAAAATGGACAAGTTCCTAGAGGTCCCGGGGCCCCCCGAAGCTTTTCCTATACCCAAGCGGGTGGCGGACATTGTAAATAAAGAATGGGAAAGGCCCGGTATACCTTTCGTCCCTCCTCCCATATTTAAAAAATTGTTTCCTATGGTCGACCCCAGAAAGGACTTATGGCAGACAGTCCCCAAGGTCGAGGGGGCGGTTTCTACTCTAAACAAACGCACCACTATACCCATAGAAGATAGTTGTGCTTTCAAAGATCCTATGGATAAAAAATTAGAAGGTTTGCTTAAAAAGATGTTTGTTCAGCAAGGTTACCTTCTACAACCAATTTCATGCATTGTCCCTGTC
Source organism: Bombina bombina (assembly GCF_027579735.1). Lineage (NCBI taxonomy): Eukaryota > Metazoa > Chordata > Amphibia > Anura > Bombinatoridae > Bombina > Bombina bombina. The sequence continues at coordinate 305,817,306 of NC_069501.1, read as the reverse complement.
ACTACAGCCGCATGTTTCTGGTTCGATGAGCTAGAAAAGGCGATCACTAGTAATTCTCCTTCTTATGAGGAGATTATGGACAGAATCCGTGCTCTCAAATTGGCTAATTCTTTCACCCTAGACGCCACTTTGCAATTGGCTAGGTTAGCGGCGAAAAATTCTGGGTTTGCTATTGTGGCGCGCAGAGCGCTTTGGTTAAAATCTTGGTCAGCGGATGCGTCTTCCAAGAACAAATTGCTTAACATTCCTTTCAAGGGGAAAACGCTGTTTGGCCCTGACTTGAAAGAGATTATCTCTGATATCACTGGGGGCAAGGGCCACGCCCTTCCTCAGGATAGGTCTTTCAAGGCCAAAAATAAACCTAATTTTCGTCCCTTTCGTAGAAACGGACCAGCCCCAAGTGCTACGTCCTCTAAGCAAGAGGGTAATACTTCTCAAGCCAAGCCAGCCTGGAGACCAATGCAAGGCTGGAACAAGGGAAAGCAGGCCAAGAAACCTGCCACTGCTACCAAGACAGCATGAGATGTTGGCCCCCGATCCGGGACCGGATCTGGTGGGGGGCAGACTCTCTCTCTTCGCTCAGGCTTGGGCAAGAGATGTTCTGGATCCTTGGGCGCTAGAAATAGTCTCCCAAGGTTATCTTCTGGAATTCAAAGGGCTTCCCCCAAGGGGGAGGTTCCACAGGTCTCAATTGTCTTCAGACCACATAAAAAAACAGGCATTCTTACATTGTGTAGAAGACCTGTTAAAAATGGGAGTGATTCATCCTGTTCCATTAGGAGAACAAGGGATGGGGTTCTACTCCAATCTGTTCGTAGTTCCCAAAAAAGAGGGAACGTTCAGACCAATCTTAGATCTCAAGATCCTAAACAAGTTTCTCAAGGTTCCATCGTTCAAAATGGAAACCATTCGAACAATTCTTCCTTCCATCCAGGAAGGTCAATTCATGACCACGGTGGATTTAAAGGATGCGTATCTACATATTCCTATCCACAGGGAACATCATCGGTTCCTAAGGTTCGCATTCCTGGACAAGCATTACCAGTTCGTGGCACTTCCGTTCGGATTAGCCACTGCTCCAAGGATTTTCACAAAGGTACTAGGGTCCCTTCTAGCGGTGCTAAGACCAAGGGGCATTGCAGTAGTACCTTACTTGGACGACATTCTGATTCAAGCGTCGTCCCTTCCTCTAGCAAAGGCTCACACGGACATTGTCCTGGCCTTTCTCAGATCTCACGGATGGAAAGTGAACGTAGAAAAGAGTTCTCTATCTCCGTCAACGAGGGTTCCCTTCTTGGGAACAATAATAGACTCCTTAGAAATGAGGATTTTTCTGACAGAGGCCAGAAAAACAAAACTTCTAAACTCTTGTCAAATACTTCATTCCGTTCCTCTTCCTTCCATAGCGCAGTGCATGGAAGTAATAGGTTTGATGGTAGCGGCAATGGACATAGTTCCTTTTGTGCGCATTCATCTAAGACCATTACAACTGTGCATGCTCAGTCAGTGGAATGGGGACTATACAGACTTGTCTCCGACGATACAAGTAAATCAGAGGACCAGAGATTCACTCCGTTGGTGGCTGTCCCTGGACAATCTGTCACAGGGGATGAGCTTCCGCAGACCAGAGTGGGTCATTGTCACGACCGACGCCAGTCTGATGGGCTGGGGCGCGGTCTGGGGACCCCTGAAAGCTCAGGGTCTTTGGTCTCGGGAAGAATCTCTTCTACCGATAAATATTCTGGAACTGAGAGCGATACTCAATGCTCTCAAGGCTTGGCCTCAGCTAGCAAAGGCCAAGTTCATACGGTTTCAATCAGACAACATGACGACTGTTGCGTACATCAACCATCAGGGGGGAACAAGGAGTTCCCTGGCGATGGAAGAAGTGACCAAAATCATTCAATGGGCGGAGACTCACTCCTGCCACTTGTCTGCAATCCACATCCCAGGAGTGGAAAATTGGGAAGCGGATTTTCTGAGTCGTCAGACATTACATCCGGGGGAGTGGGAACTCCATCCGGAAATCTTTGCCCACATTACTCAACTGTGGGGCATTCCAGACATGGATCTGATGGCCTCTCGTCAGAACTTCAAGGTTCCTTGCTACGGGTCCAGATCCAGGGATCCCAAGGCGACTCTAGTAGATGCACTAGTAGCACCTTGGACCTTCAAACTAGCTTATGTATTCCCGCCGTTTCCTCTCATCCCCAGGCTGGTAGCCAGGATCAATCAGGAGAGGGCATCGGTGATCTTGATAGCTCCTGCGTGGCCACGCAGGACTTGGTATGCAGACCTGGTGAATATGTCATCGGCTCCACCATGGAAGCTACCTTTGAGACGAGACCTTCTTGTTCAGGGTCCGTTCGAACATCCGAATCTGGTTTCACTCCAACTGACTGCTTGGAGATTGAACGCTTGATCTTATCAAAGCGAGGGTTCTCAGATTCTGTTATTGATACTCTTGTTCAGGCCAGAAAGCCTGTAACTAGAAAAATTTACCACAAAATATGGAAAAAATATATCTGTTGGTGTGAATCTAAAGGATTCCCTTGGGACAAGGTAAATATTCCTAAGATTCTATCCTTTCTTCAAGAAGGATTGGAGAAAGGATTATCTGCAAGTTCCTTGAAGGGACAGATTTCTGCCTTGTCTGTGTTACTTCACAAAAAGCTGGCAGCTGTGCCAGATGTTCAAGCCTTTGTTCAGGCTCTGGTTAGAATCAAGCCTGTTTACAAACCTTTGACTCCTCCTTGGAGTCTCAATTTAGTTCTTTCAGTTCTTCAGGGGGTTCCGTTTGAACCCTTACATTCCGTTGATATTAAGTTATTATCTTGGAAAGTTTTGTTTTTGGTTGCAATTTCTTCTGCTAGAAGAGTTTCAGAATTATCTGCTCTGCAGTGTTCTCCTCCTTATCTGGTGTTCCATGCAGATAAGGTGGTTTTACGTACTAAACCTGGTTTTCTTCCGAAAGTTGTTTCTAACAAAAACATTAACCAGGAGATAGTCGTGCCTTCTTTGTGTCCGAATCCAGTTTCAAAGAAGGAACGTTTGTTGCACAATTTGGATGTTGTTCGCGCTCTAAAATTCTATTTAGATGCTACAAAGGATTTTAGACAAACATCTTCCTTGTTTGTTGTTTATTCTGGTAAAAGGAGAGGTCAAAAAGCAACTTCTACCTCTCTCTCTTTTTGGATTAAAAGCATCATCAGATTGGCTTATGAGACTGCCGGACGGCAGCCTCCTGAAAGAATCACAGCTCATTCCACTAGGGCTGTGGCTTCCACATGGGCCTTCAAGAACGAGGCTTCTGTTGATCAGATATGTAAGGCAGCGACTTGGTCTTCACTGCACACTTTTACCAAATTTTACAAGTTTGATACTTTTGCTTCTTCTGAGGCTATTTTTGGGAGAAAGGTTTTGCAAGCCGTGGTGCCTTCCATTTAGGTGACCTGATTTGCTCCCTCCCTTCATCCGTGTCCTAAAGCTTTGGTATTGGTTCCCACAAGTAAGGATGACGCCGTGGACCGGACACACCTATGTTGGATAAAACATATTTTATGTTTACCTTATAAATTACTTTCTCCAAGGGTGTGTCCGGTCCACGGCCCGCCCTGGTTTTTTAATCAGGTCTGATAATTTATTTTCTTTAACTACAGTCACCACGGTATCATATGATTTCTCCTATGCAAATATTCCTCCTTTACGTCGGTCGAATGACTGGGGAAGGCGGAGCCTAGGAGGGATCATGTGACCAGCTTTGCTGGGCTCTTTGCCATTTCCTGTTGGGGAAGAGAATATCCCACAAGTAAGGATGACGCCGTGGACCGGACACACCGTTGGAGAAAGTAATTTATCAGGTAAGCATAAATTCTGTTTTTTATTTGTCTTTGAAGGAAAGTTCACCCTTATAATGTATATTGAAGTAGACTGGAAAATTTGAAAGTTTTTGGGTAATGCCTGCAAATCCAAATACAGGATTTTAACAATAAGATAGATATATATATATATATATATAATATAATATTATATATATATATATATATATATATATATATATATATATATATATATATATATATATATACATATATATTGATTTCATAATGAATTTGAGGCTGTGAGAAGCCACGCCCCCAAGCCACGCCCTTAGACACACCCTTTCCACGCCCACTTAAAAGGTGTCCAGGAATTTTCTGGGCAAAAGGTGGCAACCCTATTCAGATACAGCATACAGTTTTAAGCAACTTTCTTATTTACTCCTATTATCAAATTTTCTTTGCTCTCTTGGTATCTTTATTTGAAAAAACAGGAATGGGCTAGCTCGTAAGATATCAATAGAACAAAGAAAAATCAATAATAGGAGTAAATTAGAAAGTTGCTTAAAAATTGCACGCTCTATCTGAACCATGAAAGAAAAAACTTGGGTTCAGTATCTCTTTAATACCTTGATTATTGGCTCTTAAAAAAACCCACTTTAAACATTTGCTTGCTTCATAGTCATAAACATTAAACCACACATTTATAATCACACATTTATTTATTCTATTTTTTTAGGTTTACATTTCTTCTTGACTAAATATTAAAACAACAACTACTACTACAAGTCCATGGTTAAATGTATTGTGCTTACAATAGTATAGTGCGTGCTGCAATATTCATGTCAGAAAGATTAGGTACGTAATTTCCCCGAAAAAATAGATTTCTGTGAGACCACGTGCCAAATTCATCTCAGCTAACTCGACCGCAAAGCCAGCGAAAATATATTTTTGCTATACTCATTTCATTGTCATTAAAATGTACACAATAGACTCAACACACACAGATGATACAATATAAACACATAAGCCTTCGACCCTTTCCCTTCAAACACCTCCTCTGGTGATCTCTATACCCCAATGTTCTTCACATACAGAAAACTTGTATTTTTATTTAAAATACATGTTTCTATATTTATATATCTGTATATCTCTATATATCTTTTCATATAGATATATAGGTATAGATATATATTTTACATTAACATTATCACATATAAATCAAAATATATATTTGACAAAAAAATGACATGTTTTTCTTTGTAAAGAATATTGGAATGTAAAATATGAGTAACGCTACAGATTTTGCTCTTTAGGTCTAACGCAGTGTCTGGTTAGCGCACATGGAGAATTAGTTATCTTAAAGCGCGTTGGGGAAATATTAAAAAAAAATATTAATAATTATAGGTACTGTCAATTTATATATATATATATATATATATATATATATATATATATATATATATATATAATAAACACACACATATATTCTATGGATTATTTAGAATTTTTTCGTATATCTATAGTACTTATTTACATTAATATTTTTCAATATTTCATATTTAACTAATACATAATGCACATAACTTATGTTGAGTTAGCGCATGTGAATAATTAGTGTACTCCTGTTGGGTTTGAGCACATAAACAGGTGCTTGTGGAGGTGAGGAGTGCTTGGACACAAATAATATGACTGACCCTTAGAGTATTCGATTTTACGCTGTAATCATACAATATAACCAAAACATTTCATTTTATGAGCAAAATAAAGGTAATTGCCAAATGTGACAGTACTACTTTATACAACAACCTTTCCAAATTATTGTATACAACAGTGAGAAAAGACACTGAGTAGCATCCTGACTACATATATATCAACATCACCAAAGGAGAGGCACTCTCAGGTCTTATTAAATAATCAATTCCACACACTTTATTGTGTAGCAAATCTGTTGATAGGTCATATGGTAAATTTGACCATATGACCTTGATAGAAATTTGTTGATGTATTTATATAAATTGTTTTGAGCACCCGTGCAAGTGCTGGGGGAGGTGAGCAGTGCTTGGACACATATGATATATACAGTGTGTATATGTATGTATATATATATATATTTATATCTGTGTGTATGTATATATATATGTATTTATATACAGGGAGTGCAGAATTATTAGGCAAGTTGTATTTTTGAGGATTAATTTTATTATTGAACAACAACCATGTTCTCAATGAACCCAAAAAACTCATTAATATCAAAGCTGAATAGTTTTGGAAGTAGTTTTTAGTTTGTTTTTAGTTATAGCTATTTTAGGGGGATATCTGTGTGTGCAGGTGACTATTACTGTGCATAATTATTAGGCAACTTAACAAAAAACAAATATATACCCATTTAAATTATTTATTTTTACCAGTGAAACCAATATAACATCTCAACATTCACAAATATACATTTCTGACATTCAAAAACAAAACAAAAACAAATCTGTGACCAATATAGCCACCTTTCTTTGCAAGGACACTCAAAAGCCTGCCAGCCATGGATTCTGTCAGTGTTTTGATCTGTTCACCATCAACATTGCGTGCAGCAGCAACCACAGCCTCCCAGACACTGTTCAGAGAGGTGTACTGTTTTCCCTCCTTGTAAATCTCACATTTGATGATGGACCACAGGTTCTCAATGGGGTTCAGATCAGGTGAACAAGGAGGCCATGTCATTAGATTTTCTTCTTTTATACCCTTTCTTGCCAGCCACGCTGTGGAGTACTTGGACGCGTGTGATGGAGCATTGTCCTGCATGAAAATCATGTTTTTCTTGAAGGATGCAGACTTCTTCCTGTACCACTGCTTGAAGAAGGTGTTTTCCAGAAACTGGCAGTAGGACTGGGAGTTGAGCTTGACTCCATCCTCAACCCGAAAAGGCCTCACAAGCTCATCTTTGATGATACCAGCCCAAACCAGTACTCCACCTCCACCTTGCTGGCGTCTGAGTCGGACTGGAGCTCTCTGCCCTTTACCAATCCAGCTACGGGCCCATCCATCTGGCCCATCAAGACTCACTCTCATTTCATCAGTCCATAAAACCTTAGAAAAATCAGTCTTGAGATATTTCTTGGCCCAGTCTTGACGTTTCAGCTTGTGTGTCTTGGTGGTCGTCTTTCAGCCTTTCTTACCTTGGCCATGTCTCTGAGTATTGCACACCTTGTGCTTTTGGGCACTCTAGTGACGTTGCAGCTCTGAAATATGGCCAAACTGGTGGCAGTTATTTTGCGCCTTGGTTTTTCCACACGCTTCTTGCGACGCTGTGGACTATTTTGAATGAAACGCCTGATTGTTCGATGATCATGCTTCAGAAGCTTTGCAATTTTAAGAGTGCTGCATCCCTCTGCAAGATATCTCACTATTTTTGACTTTTCTGAGCCTGTCAAGTCCTTCTTTTGACCCATTTTGCCAAAGGAAAGGAAGTTGCCTAATAATTATGCACACCTGATATAGGGTGTTGATGTCATTAGACCACACCCCTTCTCATTACAGAGATGCACATCACCTAATATGCTTAATTGGTAGAAGGCTTTAGAGCCTATACAGCTTGGAGTAAGACAACATGCATAAAGAGGATGATGTGGTCAAAATACTAATTTGCCTAATAATTCTGCACTCCCTGTATATGTATATGAGTGTATGTATGTGTATGTATATATATATATATATATATATATATAGACATGCATACACATATGTATGTCCCCTTTTGCTATACTCTCTTCTGCTTTTTGACAACCACAGCAGTCTGACTCCTTGGAGCAGCAGGGGGGTGTTACGGCATGTGCTAGACGGAGAAGAAAAGGTAGGTGAATGTGTGCAGCTGAAAAATCAAAGAGGAAAAAATAGAAAAGAGACAAGGAGGGAGGTGAAGAGAAGACAAAGTTAATCACACACTACATACAGGGTATGTTACTATGTTGTCATTAAGGGGTTAAAAACCTGCAGCAGGTAATCAGTGGACTTGAACAAAAATGCTGCTTCCTGTGGAAAAAAACAAATTTTAACACAAACTGCTCACTATATGTGTAATTAAATAATACATATATGCTGCTTTTTAATAACTGATAGCTTTTACTAAACACATTTTTACTATAGAAGTGCATTGCAAAAATCCTTCATATCAAAATGAAATGCACTCATTGGTGCCGATTTATTATGTGGCGGGCGGACATAATTCGCTGTAGTGAATCATGTAGCCCGATATCGATAAATGCCGACAGCATACTCTGTCGGCATTTATCATTGCACAAGCATTTCTAATTAAATGCTTGTGCAATGTCGCCCCCTGCACATTCGCTGCTAATCGGCCGCTAGCAGGGGTGTCAATCATCACGATAGTATCTGATCGGGATGATTGCAGTCTGCCACCTCAGAGGTGGCGAATGGTTAAAGAGCAGCAGTCTTATGACCGCTGCTTCTTAACTCCTGATTTCGGTGAGCCAGAAGGCTTGCACGGAATTAGCAGCATATGCTGCTTGGTAAATCGGCCCCATTGCCTAAGATGTCCCTTTAATTTGTTTACCCTTCCATTACCAAGTCATTTCTCATACCTTTGCTGATGCAATGTTTATAGGTTTTATGCTTTATGTTTATTTAAACATCAGTTTTAGTGCTTTTTCTGGCCACACATTTTATGCTGCTGCTGCCCAGAATGTACCCTAACTAGTAATAATAGTGTGTGAGTCATTTTTGTTTCAAAATATTTCAGCCAAAATACTTTTGTTGCACATTTAGGGCCCAAATTATCAGCAGTTATGAAGCAGCGGTCTAAAATAACTTGTCCGCCTGATTGACACCTCCTGCTAGTGGCCGATTGGCCGCAAATCTGCACGGCCGTTGCACAAGCAGTTCACAAGAACTACTTGTGCAATGAAAAAAAGGCCGGCAACGTATGGTGTCTGCATTTATCGATGTGCGGCGGACATGAAACGCTACATCGTATCATGCCTGCTCGCACATTTTTAAATTGGCCCCATAGCATCAATTCACCTTCTCAGAAAATCCCATTTTAAGTTTGCATACCTATCTATATTTTCTTTTAAAAGTAGAAATTGAAAGTTATAATTTAATTTTCAGTCCTTTGCATCATTTTACTCCTTATGTAGAGAACTAGGACAAAAAAAAAAATCTAATCATAAATTTGCTTATCATAAATCTGCTATGCAATTCTAATCTGAATTTTTTTTTTTGACAACTTAATTTGACTATATATAATATATATATTATCATCTATTTTTTCACTCATTTAACAGGATACCACCAAATTTGTATTTCCTCTGAGAAACCAGGATCTGTAACCAATAACTTTTAAAGGGACATTCTACAGCAAAAAATGTAATTTGATTTTTTTTTTTTTTTTGTGGTAATTTTACTAACTCTAAATTACAATGTGTTTAACCCCCCAGAGGAGAAAAGTCCCACTCCAGGAGCCGCAAGCATTGCAGCTCCCAAGCAGGACACAGCCAGTCAGTCAATCAATCAGGAGGGCCAGTTGCTGCCAATCAGTGGACATTTTTTGCTTGTGGGCTGAAATGCTTGTTACATTTACATTGCTGCCATCTGTGAGCTATTAAATGTCTTTTAATAAAAAAAAAAACACCATTTAGCGGATCGCAAAGCTGTAATATTATTGTTTTGTTCTTGCCAAATTACAGCAGAGAAAGGTTGTTTTTAATGTTACTTTAATGTGATTAAAATGATCATTTGCACTCATTTATATTGGGCCCATAAACTATTTTAGGCTTGCATATGATAATAGTAATGGGTTCAAGCTCCTCTAATAGACTTAAAGGGTTAAACGCCCTTTACAACTAGTAACACCAAATATAAAACCTATTTTAAACATACATTCAATAGAAGCATAAGAAACGTTATGAATTATTTTGACTTTAATATATTACGTCTAAAATGTATCCATAAATATTGTTATAAAATGTATTAAATCCAGAAATGTTATATATTGAAGCAATATATCATTCAAAATTACAAAGTATGATATTGTTTAAAACCATAAAGAAGAATTATATTAACTAAACATAGGAGGAATATGACATAGATGTAAATTTAATTAAGGTGTTTAAAATATATTTGTATATCTATTGTAGCTGATTTGATCACAGGTGAAGGCATAACTGCACCCTACCTCCTCCCCTGCACCTCAGAGCGTCATTAGGTGTCCAGGATCATTTAGGAAGCATTGCTGCTTGCTATTAGGTCAGTGGATCTAAGGTAGTTTTGTTTCACTTCAGTTTTGTGTTTGTATTTTAAGGGACACTAAACCCAAAAAATATTTATTTTGTGATTCAAATAGAGCATGCAATTTGAAGCAACTTTCTAATTTACTCCTATTATCAGGTTTTCTTCATTTGCTTGATATCTTTATTTGAAAAAGCAGGAATCTAAGCTAAGGAGCCGGACCATTTTTTATTCAGCACCTTGGATAGCACTTGCTGATTGCTTGGGTACATTTAGCCACCAATCAGCAAGCGCAACCCAGGTGGGGAAGGGGAACATCATAAGCTTATATAATACAATTATTAATTTCCATGAGAACACTCATATTGAAATAATACTCTCAAAATGGAATATGACCTTGCCAGATCTAACAAAATAAATCATTAAGCATAGTATTTAGCTAGTTTGATAAAAAATTGGTTTCCATAAATTGGAGAGAATCTCATTTCAAATTAATAAATTTACTTTATATTTCTCCTTCAAGGTTTGCAAAATTGTATGGCAAGGAAGGGAATTGCCAGAGATATAATACCGGAATGGCAGAGAGTTTACATAGTTTCTGGTATTGCCCCCAAATTTTCCAATTCTGCAGCAACTACTGGCTTAATAATTGACTCGGCTCTGAATATAGGCTCAGTCCGACTAAGATTATCTTTTTATATCAATATTCTGATAAAAACATACACTTTAACTTCACTAATACGTTAATTATTGTAGGACGGAACCTTATTTTAAAGAACTGTAAGTCTAGCTCAGGGCCTAGATTTACTGAGTTTATGAAATTGGTACACAGCCAGATAGAACAATATAATCTTAGGATATTGAATGAAAAACAGGTCTAATGCTTCTTCTTTAAGTGGAAATTTCTGATCATGTCCCTACCTATTGATACCCAAATTCAAGTTATTTCGACCTTTAAGTGCTCAGAATGGTTTATGCAACAGATTGATAAGGGAGCTCTACCAGCAGTGTGGGCTTAAAGGACCCCCTCCCCGTCCCTTTTTTTTCCCTCTCTCCTCCAGTTGTTCCCCACTCCAAGTGCTGCCCCTTCACTCCTCCCTTAAGATTCTCATATCTAAGAGAGTTATTATGCATAGTCTACCTTTCTTAGGTACGCTATTGGTATAGATGATAAGTCTCTTTACCATAGGGTTATTTTCCTTTTATCTTTTACATTTTTTTCTTAGTTTTTTTGTTTTGTTTCGATGCTTGATGTTCTCCCCTATGCTTTTTGTAAAATAAATTGATAACTATTAGGAAAGGGGGACTCTATATGAGGCAATAAATAGAATGCATTTACCTTAGTTTGATTATAGCAGGATGAACTTTATGTAATATTATAATCTCATATCTATGCTTCCAATCATTGACTGATGTTATGAGTGTACTCAGTTTATCTGTGGATGTTCATGCGACTTGTTCTTTTTCTGTCTATGAATTGTACCTCGATCTGATGATTTCAATAAAAAAATGTATTGAATCTATCAAGAAACGATCATCAGACCACTGCTTCCTAGCCACTTCCCCACCTCTTAGGTGGAGAATTTCAGTCTCCCCGGTCTCATCTGACCAGGGAGATTGACAGCTCCTGCCCGCGCGTGTTTGGCTGTGCGTGGGCAGGGGGGAGGCATTGCACACAAGCGCAAAA